>NC_072740.1:77085742-77385742 GCF_026930045.1 Uloborus diversus
TTAAAGTTTTTTTTTTCTTTTTACCCATCTCGGGAAAAAATAATGTTATGGTTGCAGGAAAAAAAAACAATGTATTTTTGAAAATATGTCTCCAATATTCTGAAATGTTGCTTAAAACTTATTGAAAGTATAATTAGTTTTACGCAGCTAGAATCTACTTTCTGGCGGTGTTTAAAAAGCTCATACATGTGTTTGAACTGCTATATATTAGGATCGGCAACAATGTTAAAACCAAGACCTCTCGACCCCCAAATCTGCACAACTACTTCTACGGTCTATGACTTCGTATAAGATCCTTGGCATGAAATCTAGAGGGTCTTTATTGTTGTGTCTGGATCATTTGTTTAGTTTTTTCAAGAAACAGAAGCAGCTGCTCTAAGTTAATTTGCCGCAGAAATTGCTGGGAGCTCAGTTTGCCGCTTTTATAATGACAATACAATTTATGTTCGATTTAAATCTGATGCGTTACTGGGCCTTAGAATGGCATGTATTCCATTTTCTCCTCTATCAGAATCCCCTCCCGACCAGGAACGTGTTGGGCTGATTTATACTTTGATATAAAAAAACAATTTTTGCCTTGCCCATCGTGGTTTTGGTATTGTAAGTATTAAAAGCCGAAAACATTAAAAGAATGCGAAATTTTTCCAGTTTTCTCCCAATACGCATCAAGCACAACTTTTCGATTCACACCACTCTAACGGAATTAAACTGCATAATGAATATTAGAACTACATTGCATTTTGCAACGGAACTTTCTGATTTTATTGGACCAGTAAGAACGACCCTAAAAATCGGTAAAGAACTAAATTGAAATCTGGTTTTTCAGCTACAACGTTCACTCCAATAGTTTAGCCAATAGGTGGAGCAAAAACCAGAGTGAGTATTTCACAATTTCACTTTGCCCCACTATTTCACTTTGTCCCATGTTCCCCTACTTAATTTATCTTTCGTAGAATTGAAAAAAAAAAAAAAAAAATATGAATACAACTAATATTCATAAAAGTAGTTGCCTGGCCTCATAGTTTTGGATGAGAAAACGAGTGATGCACGTTCGTAAACGTTGTATATTTTCCCCAGGAAAGCAATACGTGACCAAAGTAACCAATCAGGTTTCAGATAGCTTAAAATTTAAACAAAGAAAGCTATTGCAGCAAATTTATCTAGAAAAAATCCATTGGAAGCTTTTTTTAAAATAAATATTAAGAGTTGTTCATTCAACGGTCGGTCTACCCTACATCGCGCTTTGTAACTTCAGTATCTAATTTCGACTACACCATCAAAAGCCACATCAAAACTTAAAAAACAACTAAATTTACATTGGATACTTAAGCTACGCCGCGCACTCCAATAGTTGAATGTGCGCGTACTAGACAATAATCTATACTGTTTGGAATGTAACTAATCGAAGAGAGTAGTTGAATTATTTCTTTAACTCAAGTTGCAAAATATACTGGTAGTTTTATACTGGCTATTTATTTCTTTGATTAAATGAGGAGGTGCCATGCAAAAGCAAACAGGTCCACTTTAAAAAATATTCAGGGAAACACGAAAAACTATCATTTATTTAATTGGACTTTACACAAACAAAAAGTTGTTAATATTTTCAGTTTGTAACTAGTGTTAATATTTTACATCATATTTTGATACAAATATGATAATTATTTAATTATTTAACATTATATATTTGATGCGATCATTTATCTTGAACCAGGAGGATTTGTTTTTTTTTTTTTTGCATAAGCTACACTGGTGTGCAAAAATTAAGGACGAAGTCGAAAAACTAGCATATCAGCTGAACGAAGAGGCAGAGCGGACAGAAAGACCAATCAGGAGATTAAGTAAGGTGATGTACGGTAGCACATGCGCAGATATGCAGGCAGACCTAATGAGGGAGTGTCTGAGTAGTATAAAGTATGTTGTCGGTGTAAGATCAGTATTTCTGGCAAAGAGATTGCACGCCGTATAGCAGTTAAAATCACACCGAGTTGCTGCCTCAGCGAGAAATGGCGAATAATCAAACTGTTAGACTACATCTGGATGCTTTTACCCGAGGTCGAATCATTGGGAAGTTGGAGGAAGGCCGCAGTGTGACAAGTGTGGCTGCAGAGTTCGGAATTGCTCACAGCATCGTTTCACGACTTTGGAGACAATTTCAAACTACAGGAACAGCTATCCGGGGGTTCAGTAGTGGTCGCCCACGAGGAACCACACCCGCAGATGACCGGTATATTGTTTTACAGAACAGAAGAAACAGGCGGCAGACAGCGGGAGAAATCACTAAACACACGACACAGGCGACTGGACGACCGATATCGCGTTTTACCGTGGCCAGAAGACTGCACAGTGGTGGTCTGTTTGCACGACGCCCTATACGATGTGTAACTCTAACGCCTGCCCATTGGAGAAGGCGTTCTCTGTGGTGCCGGGAACACCGGAATTGGAGAGACAATGAATAGGGACGAGTACTCTTTACAGATGAGAGCAGATTCAGTCTGAGTAGCGATTCTCATCGCATATTCATCTGGAGAGTGCGGGGAAGCCGCAATCATCCCTCGAACATCATTGAAAGGGACAGGTATGGAGGTCGCGGTGTTCTCGTTTGGGGAGGCATCATGCTTGGTAGTCGTACAGACCTTCACATCTTCGACGCAGGTTCAGTTAACGGGACCCGTTATTGTAACGATATTCTTCTTCCATATGTGCGTCTTTTTAGAGGCGCTATGGGTCCGCAGTTCCTTTTCATGGACAACATTGCACCATGTCATCGCACAGTAGCTGTCGAACAGCTCTTAGAGAGTGAGGATATTGAACGTATGGATTGGCCGGCACGATCTCCGGATCTCAATCCCATCGAGCATGTATGGGATTTTCTAGGCAGACGCTTGGCAGCTCGTACCTTACCACCAGTAACGATTCGGTAGCTTCGATTGGCGCTGCAAGACGAATGGGCAGCAATTCCTCAACAACTCATTGACACCCTCATTCTCAGCACGGGCAGACGCTGTGAAACCTGCCTAGCAGCCGGGGGAGATCATATCCCCTACTAAAGACCGGATGTTTCTTGCTGGACAACCATCACAGGGATGTTTCGGCCTTCAGTCGCATTGCGCTCCATGCTACTTTTTCAATAAAGCTTCTTTTTATCCCTCTGATTTCTCTTTTAGTAAGTGTTGCTTACATTACACATGTCCTTACGTATTGGTGATCTTACGGTATTAAATGTGCTGATTTGGAAAGCTTTTGTACAAAGTTATATTGAAAAAACCGTCTCGTCCTTAATTTTTGCACACCAGTGTAGTTTGGGACGCCTGGACATTTGCCTGAACCTTTTTTGTTTCAATTTATTTAGTACCCCCATGCCACCCTTTCAAAACAAAACAAAATAATAATAATAATATTAATAATACACAGCCTGGTAGTTTAAATTTCAAATCTTATATGTTGCAATAGTTGAAAATATCACTAACTAATGATTTAATGTCGATGTTTAACTCGCAAAATATTCTTACGAAACATAGACTTTTTTACTTGAAATGTTACATCAATAGAGTAGTAGTATAACTGGAAAAGTTTTGTAATAATAAAATCAGAATGAAAATAAATTCTCTTTGATTTTTCGTGATTGTAATGACTTTCTCGTTCTTTTAGTTTTTTCAAAAACTCTCGAACAGAATTCTCGAACAGCAAAACGCCTCTATGTCCTGAGATTCCGACTACACTAAAAAACAATTCAGAAACGTTCTTAAAAAAATGGGCAGTTGATATTCCCAATTTCTGCAAATAACGCATCTTACAAAAAAAAAAAAAAAAGAAACTGAAATTTTTTCCATTAAAATTCAGTAATCGTCTTGAAATCTTTCTGAAGTATTTAGTAATCTTCCCAGTAAAAGCCCCCAGTCGCATCTCTGGAACCTTCAGAAGAAACACAAATTGGTGCAATACCCTAACTCGGCGTCTTCCTGCTTTGGCCAAAACGCTTTATAAGCGTTATTGCAGCCACGGTCAAAGAAAGGACTGAATTGCAAGCAAGTTTCACGAATCAACCACGCCTGCAGATCGTGCAATGGTACGCGAAGCAATGATTAATTCATTCCACTTGTGACCGTAGCCAATCTGGACGGACCATAATGGAGGTGAAGCCGATACATTTATTAAATACGCTCACTCAATATTTATACTGGTAGCTAAATATAGTTATCACAACAGCGTGAAGTCTGCATTCGTGCAACTTTCAGCAATTCAGGAAACTTTTTGACCAAGACACTTGATTTTCTCAGCAAGTGGATAAAAACCTGTAAAATCCCGAAGCGTTTCACGGAAATAATGAGAAACGTTTCGGAATTTTTCTGCAGTGTACATGTAGCCAAGTCTAACTGACAAACCAGATCCTACCTCTACTCCATACAACACAGGTCTAATGGTAACTAAGCCTGAAGCAACTGCAGGAAAAACTTAGCTTCGTTCTATTGAATATGAGTCTAACTGATTTGATTAGCATTGTTTATCAAAGCTGGGAGCTACACCGTCGAAGTTCATTGAAACTCATATGGTTAACCCTACCCACTCTGCTTAGATCTCTGATCCGCTTTGGGTGTACTCCACGGGCAAAGCTAGTTTTCGGAAGGGTAAAGTTTTTTGATGACTTGTATATCAAAAAGAGTAGAGGCCCGTTTCGACTTTGTTTGGGTAAAAAAACTATCTGTCTTAAATAAATAATATGCAGGTATTTTTTACTTTTAAAATTAATAGTAAGCAACATGTTTTGTTTTGTTTTTATCACTTTTGAAACAAATTGATTTACCTCATTTCCTGATCAAGAGAGAGAGATCAACATCATGTTCCCACTGAACAATACAATCTTTCCGTATGTGACGTTGTACTACGTACCGCATAGTTGTGCGTTTGAACTTCAGATTTGAGAATGGTGATGGCATAAAAAATTTTCTTTGGAAATTTTAATCACTTAGATTGGAAAAGGAAGTCCGCAGGAACCATGGGAATGCAAGGAATATGAGTCAACTGAACTGCAGTTGGTGCTGTAAGAAGAATACTCTAAATCATATTATTCCGTAATGAATTTAATTGAGGTTCAATTCCATTGCATAGATTAAGCAAATTAAACTTGAGCAATAAAATTATGGGGATATCGCCTCTTAATTTAAAAGCATGAAGATAAGTCCTGAGGAGTTAAGGGAATTAAAGAATTTATGTGGATGATGCATAGCGTTGTTAGCAAAACCTATACTATAGCTTTTTTGCACCTTGTAAGTTTTTGAAAAAGAGTTGGTTTCAGGATAAACGTTTAAGATCAAATCATTTAGAGAGAATTTCCCACCTCATCTATTTTGATAAAATATGCTTTTACAGGTATTTTCCGCTACTTACCTATAATAAAAGACTCTAGTAATGCGTACCACCAGCCTCTTGAACTGACTCTTATAGTTGTTCTTAAGATGCATAGATTGTGAAGGGCTAATAAAATTAGACGACTTTAACCAGGCTTGAAGTATATCTGCACACGATCCTCTATAGTATCACAGGAAGTGTTTGATGAACGTCACCGTCCTATGCAAAAGTGACATGTCTCATAATTTCGTCTTAACCTTTTTGATCTTTTAGGGTTCTATATGTGCCTTCTATAGCCAAACGGTGGCTCGACGAACATCCTTCCTGCATTATGAGTCACCCTATAGAAGTTCTTCCAATTGCCCGTTTTTCCTTGTGGAACATAAGGAGTCTTTTTAGAGGAAATACTAAAAGTAGTTTAAATGTAGAATGGTCAGTTTTTACGTCAGTACTTCCGTAAAAAAACATCGCAAAAGCCTGTTGATCGAGATTTTTGGCTAGGTTGAATTTATTGTTTTTCCAGTTTCACCGGGGTATGCTGACAAACATCAATTTGCGTTCCTGGTTTTCCTGCACCAACCTTGGCTAATGGAATTATTTTCGTTGATTATCTGCGGCATTGGCACACAAAAGCCCATATTGAGTTTCCGTTTCATTGACAACTTCTGTCTTTTATTTAAATAAGACTTTCGTTTATATAGTCTGACAATGAACGACAATCATAGTGTTTCTGCTGACGCTCTCCTCGCAATATGTCGACACAAAGATCTATTTTAAATGTTTGCCATTAAGTAATAGGATCTAACAGTCTGCATAAGAGTAATGGTAGCTATAAACAATTCTATGAGCTTAAGAGCTGAGTTCTAAAAGTTGACATAAAAGTTTAAATGGTTATCAACATTTCTTTGAGTTTAGGAACGTAGTCAGAAAATTACATGAATTTTGTCGTCCTCTATAAGATCGGGTTTTATGCATGCTGCTTGATATGATGACAGGATCTTTGCCTGTCAATAGACTTTGGAAAAATGTTGGAACATAGAAGGGTTCTAAATTAATTATTTATTGACTAAAATCTGATTAGCTCTCCTATTCGTTTATTTCGGAAAACTTGCTTTTTTCATATGCTTTTACTATTTTTTTCTTTTTTGACAATTTTTTTCTGATAGGATAATTGTCAGCTATATTATTTAATTATAACGTTTTTAAATGCTTAAATATGGCCATCATGAAGAATAATTCTGCAAGTATTTTTATTTATTTTTTCCTCTTCTTAGTCAAATGCTTGCCTATCAAATATTCTTTGTTCGCCATTGTTTTAACTCTTAAATTTGAATGTACGGTAATTATGTGCAATTAATTTTTTAGTTGAAAATCTTCCAAAATCATTGTACTTAAGTGAATGCATCGGCAGATGTGTTTCCTTTCAATTTTAGTATGAATAAAAGACCTTAAAAGATAACCCGAAATGCATGGGAAATTACAACTTTTAGAAACACTTATCAATATCGTCTATATGCACTACTTGAATGCAGAAACTAATTTGCCTGAAGCGAATATACCTTATCTAGAGTCCCTTGAAAAGAACAGGCTGACTTATCCGACATTTGGCAACACATTTAAAGCTTCGGCGTCAGTTTTCTGCAACGAGGCTTTTGTACAAATACTAATTTTCTCCTCTGATGAATCAGGAATCAAAATGTCTGAGGAGTCAGCACCCCTTATACAGTGGCCTTAACCTCACTGAATTGTACGATTTAACGGTAATTCTGCTGGATCGGTAAGAACGGCTCCGACACTCGTTGCAGGACTGACACTAAATCTGGGTTTTCAGCTTTACCGCTCACTCCAACAGCTGAGAGTGCGCAGACTGGGGCTATTTGAACGATTTGCGTTCTCACTGATTCGTTCACAGCAGTTGAATTATTTCTTTAACTTAAGTTGCGAATCACACTGGTAGTTTTATATTGGTTATTTATTTATTTTATTAATTTCAAAGTGAATATTCCAACTTTCATTCCCAATAATTTATCAGCTTACTATCGTACTTTTACAACTTTAAATTAAGGAACAAAACGAGCTTTCTATTTCATTTATTGTTCTTTAAATTAGAGTTCTTTTTGCCCAAATAAGTTAAATTTTCGTCTTATAACGGAAGTAAACTTAACTTATATAATTATGGAAAGTAAGACAAAGGTCAAAAGCAAATCATGTACTTTTAAGGTTTGCATTGGACCAATTTTTGTCTAAATCCTCGCAACGCAATACTTCTTGATGCATAGCAGTTAAGCATAAAAAAGGAAACGTTTGGTTGCTCTACCCCTTGGAGAATGTTGCCCCGAAAAAATTCAGCCGTACTTCACCTGAGGGTACAAATGTACAGTGGTGGTAGAAAAAAATTGCATTACACGCGAAATCCAAATATTTTTAGCATTTATAAGTAATTATGAAATGTTTAACGGATCTGGCATCATATAACACGAATTGGCATCAGTACATGACGCAAGCTATAGCGTAAAATTGCAACTAGTTGAACGTTCGACGCATTCATTTACGATCTGGACTTTTGAGTTGCAGTGTTCTGAAATGCGTTCAACTGACAAGGACAAAGGAAGAGTGTTGCCAGTGCATTGGACAAAGAAGGACTGTCGTCACGTTCCATCGCAAAAAGAATAAACTGTTCACAATCGAATGTTGTTCGACTATTGAATAAGCTAAAGAGCACTGGAAGCACATTAAAAAAGAGTGGCAGTGGTCGTCCACGAATATCCAGTGCAGCGCAGGACAGGTATTTGATATGACTCAGTCTTCGGAGCAGACAATCATCTTCCATACACTTTAGAACAGCATGAGGAAACGAATCGGGTGTTCACGCATCCACGTCTACTGTACGAAAACGACTGTGTGGTGCTGGTTTGGTCGAAAGAAGCCATTGGAGCAAAAAAAAAAAAAAAAAAAAAAAAAAATGAGGAAACAGCGTCTAGACTGGGCAAAAGATCACCAAGGGTGGACTGTCGATCAATGGAAATCAGTTGTGTTTTCGGATGATTCCAAATCCAATCTGCATGAGTTCGACGGACAGCACACAGTTAGACGCCACAAAAGAGAGGAATATCATCCCGACTGCATTCAACACACAGACAAGCATCCCGTATCACAGATGATTTGGGGATTTATTTATGATCAAGCGGTTGGTGGGCTTCACTTTGTGGAAGGAACAGTAACCGCTCAGGTGTATATTAGCATTTTTGGGGAGAAATTGCTTCCTACTATCCGGAATCACTTTACTTCAGTTCCAAACGTCATTTTCCAGGATGATTCTGCTCCGTGCCATAGGGCAAAACTGTTAAGTAACAATTTAAAAACCTTTATCCTTCCATTAGACTTAAATTGACAAGGGGTTAAGTAATTTTTTTCTCTAAACTCACACGCAGGTTCAGAATTGGAAAAATAAGCATGGGGTCAGCAGTTTGCCTTGGCCCGGAAACAGTCCCGATCTAAATCCGATCGAAAATTGTTGAAATAGAATGGGTGCAGAAGTAATGAAACATAAGCCAAAATCAACTGCAAAACTCCGGAAATCAATAATTCTTATCTGGCACTATGAACTCAGTCAAGAATACATTCAATCACTCATCCGTTCAATGCCCCGTAGATGTCAAGCTGTCATTAAAGCTAGACGCGGACCAACAAAATATTAGGTTGTACTTTATGATTTTCAAACATTTCCATGTTACTTTTGTTTATTTTTGAATAGAAAGAGTATTACAATTAAAACCTCTACTTACTTTTTCCTCGTCCACTTGGCATCGTGGATGCACTTCACATTCTACTTGTTGTTTTGGCCATGTATTTCCATAAATAAAGTAAACAATTATCGGATTCCTGCTGTTAAATGTTTATTTCATAAGTTTTGCAGAATTTCACACACATTCATCGTTAATCGGTCGACCAAAACTTCTCACATATCCCCTTGTTGTGAAAATGCGAGGGTGATGAAATTTTTTTTATCAGCACTGTATACCAAACTTCGTTCGATTTCCTGCAGTAGTTTATGACCTAGAGTATCCAAAAGAAATTGTAATACATATAACAGACACGCAGACGCTTTCCAAAACTGATCAAAATGGATTCATCATACCTCAAAACATTTAAATCCGTCAAGATTCGGAAATTTTCAAATATCTTTCTAACATGTATTAAATGTAGAAAAAGTACTAGTGTGTGTTTTAGAACTAAAACCCTTCATTGTGGAAACTTAAATTTGTCAAAAAATTTTCAAATTTTCTTTAAAATCATCTTGAATTATTCATGTCTTAATAAATTGTTGAGATATGGACTAATTTTCCAATTTTTAGAATGATGTAAATAAGTCAAATATATATATATCTATTCTTCACTGAGCAAGAGCACTCAGTTGTGTTACCAATAAATGGTAAAATTTAATTTTCGCCATATATTTGTTCGCGGCGGATTTTTGACTGTGTCTATGTAAAATTCGTGAAATTTTCAGCTCACAAAAGCATTGCTAACTTCATTTTCGCGAAAATACGAATTGCAAAAAAAAAAAAAAAAATCATAGTAAATATGCATGTTTAAACACTGGTTAACAGTTATTTTTCACCCATATACCCAACTATTAATGTACAGTCATAGAGAGAGAAAAAAAAAACACTCGTTCATATTCGAAGACTATTGACACTAGAGACACGTGTAAGGTGTTATTTTTTTCAGGAATAATGCGTTCTACATAATAACGTAAATAAACTGTTGTTAAGGCGTCGTCTTCATATAAAAACGAGCATCAACTTGAAATTTTTCAATGAGAACCCCCTTTTTTATCACATATTTCTGATCAGCATCCCTTTTTAACATTATATATAAAATTTGTTTAGTTCGATCCAGCCGTTACTTTAGAATTGAGTTTCGAAAAATCCCTCTCGTAATGTTAAAACGTATTTTGATATTTTTACACATATCACAAAAAATAGATTACGTACGGCAAAGATTGATTTTTTACATCAAAATATGAATCGCCCCAATAATAAAAACATCATTTACTCCAGCTAAAATGTAAATTTAGATTTTTTATGAACTCTAATATTATTTTTTGAAAAAAATATGATCTGAAACCCTATTAAATTTTAACAGAAAAACAATTTAAGAGAGCTTTTATAAGGGAATCCAAACTTTGAGCTCAAAATATACAGTAGTTTTCGCGCTATGCTTAAAAATGAATTTTTCCCACCTTAGGGGACCGTATACCTTTTAAAAACAGAAATTATGAAAGTTGGTTTCTTCGTAAAAAAGAACAAAAATGTTTAACAAAATAAGCAAACGAATTATAACGTGGTTTTTCTACATTAAGAGTTACGTCTATGATTTTTTTGAATGTATACAGTTATTCGCTGTCTCTGCAGAAGAACAACACTATGTTACAATAGTCAGTTTTATGTGATTACGTTTGACCGTCAATATGTAGATAATGCGAAACACTATTTCATTGTCTATCAAAAGAATATTTTATAGAACATTTTAAATTAAAATCTACACTCAAAATACTTCTGCTTTTTCTTTTCTTTTTTTTACGTTTAGCCATTGCAGTAGAATCCTTTTGTAAAACAATAACTTTGAAAAAAAATTAACATACACAACATTTTCACAGGAACATACAATGTCTTGCTAGTCATGTTGCAATAGGCAGTGTAGAATGACTCGTCTCAGTGATAGCCTTGCGGACGAATAGGGAAGTTTTCGATTTTTTAATTTTATTTTTATATGATAGAGTAATATGTATGAACAACATAGGTGAAAAAAATTTTGCGATACGATAAGTATTTTTTTTTAAATTAATTTTTAAAGTTCAAGCTTTTGTGGCGTCAAATGGCATAGGAAGTGACATCATGCCCTCTTCCGATAGGGGAGAAGCCGAAGATCACGCATTCGACTTCGAAGACAAAACGTAAAAGGCTTATCTCCTCGCATTTAACTCCTCGCGTTTTTGGAATATTAATCCTCTCATCCTCTCGGAAATATTCGAATAAAATCACTGATGTTACACGAGAAAGATTACTTAGATTGTGCTTTAACGAATCCGGTCTCCATAGTGTGTTCAAAAGGCTTATTGAATTTCTAAAAAATAAAAATATCAGCGCGCTCAAAATGTTCTTAGCGAAAACGAGGGATCTTCGGCGGAAGGCTGCCCATTCGCGCCCTGTGACGTAAGCTCGTGACGTTTCAGAAGCGCGCACTTTTGCGCGTGGATTTTTAAAAATTCATTAAAAATCAACCACGGTGTTTTAAAATTCGGCGATGGTTAATTTTTTAGTTTTGAGGGTCAATTAACAATATCCAATAGCCAAAATATGAACATTTAATAGGTTGCAACTTCCCTATTATGCACGCAAATTAGTTGTTTTGGCTAATTGTGAACTTTTTTTTTTTTTTTGACTTCGTAAAAGATTTAACAAAACATTAATTTTAATGTAAGATTAAGTTGAGTTCTTGTCTATTTTAATTACAGTTTAAATACCTTCTTTTATTTATTTTCGCTGTCATTCTCTGCATTTCACATTTAAATCGTTCTCGCACAAACCAAAGATAAAATTTCAACATTTTTTCTTCTTTTTTAAATAACATTTTAAAATTTGGAAAAAAAGAAAGTTTCCTACAAATTGTTATCAACTACTGGATACCTTTTTTATTAGAGTGTTTCAGAAACCAATTTCTGAATATTCGACTCCAACTTTATGCCATCCTTACATTATATTTTTGTAGCCTGTTTTTTGTTTCTACGCGAGATCCTCCTCAATTCTTGATCGATTTCTTTGATTTACACCTTATTTTAAAGCTTATCGTGCAGGCTACTGAAGAAAAATAGACCCACGGTCTAAAAATTGCTTTTTTTTTTCTGTCAAAAAAAACCTGTTTTAATGAACAGAATGAGGTTTTTGGTTAAATTTATAGCTTTAACTTGCACTGTGACCGACAGAGCAGAATATCTCGATCGGCAGAGCGTTCGACTGGTAACCAGGAGAATGAGTGTTCGGACCCATGTCCGGACAGACTGCATCAAAAAAATAGAGAAATATCGCGCATTACCATGAACGCTTAATAACAATAGACTAACGAACATGAGGGAATAGAGTAGAATAGATGGAAACTCTCCTTGCTGTTATGAAAACATGATGCAACATGGGGCTAAGTTGATTCTTAACTGTAAGGCTTTTTTTATTTTTTATTTTATTTATTTATTTATTTTTTTTGCTTTTAAAGCTTTGGCTCTAAGAAAATTGAAGTATAATGTAAGCGAAAATATAAGTATAAAGTTTAAGATTTCAGACTACAATGGAATTGTTTTTGTTCAGAAAAAAATAATAAATCGTATATTGAAATATAGATTCTTCTAATGAGTTTTTGACTCTTTGTACAAATAAAAAAATTACTACCTCAATTTGAAGGGTAAACTACATTTTTTTTTCTTCTTTTTGTAAAAAATCAAATAGCCTATCACATTTTTATTACATTCGAAAAGCTAGGCTTAAAAAAGAACGTAGTTCAAATTATTTTGTATTTTAACCGTGCTGTTAAATGATGAACACGTGCTGCCATCTAAGTCATAACGATTCAAGCAGCCTGCGATAACAAATTGTAAAAATTTTCAAAAATAAAAACACTCCTCCTCAATATCTTATTTTATATATTATTCCCCTCTCCTTTTAAAACTTATCAGTCCGGTTAATGATGAAAAATAGACGTACGGTGGAAAAATCAAGTTTTCGGAAACGCCCCTTGCTGTTGCAAAACCTTGATGCAGCTTGAAGTTCTTATGCAGATTTTTTTTTAAGCAAAAGTTCTAATGTAATTTTCTATTTTTTGTGTCGCTTTCGGCAAGAAAAAAAATTAACCTGTGTGTGTTTTTTTTACCGATCTCCGATTTCCGATTCCGAGTCACAACTGACTACAACCTGTATTTATGTCGAGGACTGCATACTAAGTGCCTATCCTCCATTATTTTTTATACCGATAGATGGCAGCACCATCACCGGATCGTACAGGTAATGAGAATTTAGAACTAGTCCAGGAGCTAATAGCTACTTGGTGCTAGCACCCCCAGAGGTATCGTTTCACTTGGAGGACATTGAGACGACGAGCGTATTTAACGTCGCCCAGTCCCCTTTAATGACGACGGTGAATCTTCGACCATCGAGGTTCGAACTCAGGACCCTCCGGCCCCGAATCCGACACTCTACCGATCGGGCTACCACGGCCCTATTTTTTTTTTTTTAGAAAAGCTTAAAAGCACTGGACTTAGTTGTTCGGTTAAATTGATAAGTTTTTTTCGGTAGAGCGTTCGGCTATAAGCTAACTGAACTTCGGGCACGCTCGGGCTGTCCGACATAATAGCAAATTTAGAATAATGTTATGCATTACATGTACTCAAAACACACAACAGATAACACACGTAATAAAATAAATGCAATGGGTATGCTACTTGGTGTTTCGACTCCTTTATGCCGGCCACAGTTATCATTCGGATAAGTTGACTGTTAATCGAAGGGTGTTTATCCTTTTTTTAAAGCTTTGACTCCGTCCAGATCACTAAGCATAATGTAAGCATAAAAAAGTATTAGATTTATCTCAAGGGAATCCTTTTTGTGCAGAAAAACATTTCCATTGTGTGCTGAAATGTAGATTTTTCTAATAGTAGTGTACGACCTTTTGTACAAATGAAAAAATACTACATCAAATTGAAACTACGAGTTTCACCCAGTAAACATTTAATTTTTTATTCGAATACGATATAAAACATTAAAATTATTATGAACTTCATTAGTAAGAAATCATTTTCTACTCCTCTGCTTTAGGCTGAAAAAAAAAAAAACATTTTGTCTACGTTCGAAAAATTATACTTAAAAAACGGACTCAGTTCAACTGGTTTTGGTTTTGGAATTTTAAGTGTTCGATTGAAAGCGAAACATGTGCGAGCATTTAAGCCGGTACGGTTAAAGCAGCCTGCTATGGGAAATAGTTCAATGTTCAAAAATAAAAACACTTATTTTCAATCTAATTTATTACTTCTCTAGAATGTTTGTTTCAATCGCTACGTGAGATCTTTCTCATTCTTTAATCAAATTCCATGCTTTACGAATAATTTTAAATCGTATCATGCTGGACAATGACAAAACATAGACGCATGATCTAATTTTTTTTCGGCAAAAAGCTTTTTTTGCCGTTTTTACTACGCATTCCTTCAATGAATAGCATTCGAAAAGGAAGGCGCAATTGCAAGGTTTGTTGGAGTGTCGTGCTGTTAATCAGAATGGCACCAGTTCGAATCCGTGCCAATAAATATCTCTCTAAGGTTTCTTTTTTTCCCGTCAGATGCTCACATGGTTAGGACTGAATTTGCCACAAGCTGTTTTTTCACATGCACAATTACTGCTTTTTCACGAGTCACTCAGCCACACTTTTAATGATATTTATGTTTGCATTGAAAATACGTTTTACCAAAAGGTGAGCGATGATCAAATTATCATAACGTTGTATTTAATGAGGTTTTGTTTCTGATGTCTTCAAATTTCATGCCTTCTCTTGTGCGCTTACTTCTTTATTTGAAATACTGAAAGAGCGAAATGCCTTATGAAACGATTCGAAGAACAGTGCGGAGTTCGCACGGGTCGACTAGTTGAACCTAATTGCGTTTCCTAATTTTTTAGTTTCAGCAGTCAACGGTCTGTTTTCGTGGGCTGATCACGGCCAGCGTATACACTGCGATACAGTAAAGGGTCAGCTATCTCATCTGAAGGCTGCGCTGACACATCCCAACAATAGGAATAACAGCCCTCAATTGAGATCACTCGAAAAATGAAGCAGATCTCCTGTCATTGAAGCTGAGAATGCCAACAAAGTGGTGGGTAAAGAAAATTTATCTTGCCAGTGAACGACCGTAAACATACAGCAGATAAATCTACTTTACCTAGCAGTTTGTTCTCACTCTTAGCTTCAATGAGGGGACTTCTGCCTCCTAAGCGATTAGTTTTGAATCCCAAGTGCAACGTCCACAGAAAGGACGAAATTGCAGCCTCTGGAAACACTTAACTTAGTTTTAGATGAGATTGTGTGTTACCTAAATTACTTTTATGAGCCATTACAAGTTTAACTAGAACTGCCGATTGCGTTATGTTTTTTAACAATACCATGAATTGTGATCTTTCGCATCAAATTTGGATTTGAAACAAATTCTCCTTTTTTGATTACAATAAAGCCGATAGAATAACTACTGTGTTTGCCCACTGTGTTTTTTGGAATTATTATTACTTTTTTTTTTGTAAAGTGTTTGAATAATTTTCAATGTGTTAAGGATCTAGGAGAGGAAATGTCAGTCGCTGTACTGGGCCGAGTGCTTTTAGCCGTAATCTGCACGAAAGTAGTAGTTGTGGCTAATTGTAAACTTTTTTTTTTTTTGACTTCGTCAAAGATTTAACAAAACATTAATTTGGGTGTTAGATTAAGTTTAGTTTTTGTCTATTCTTAATTATAATTTAAATACTATTTTTCTATTCACTTTCTCGGTCATTGTCCGTGCATTTCACATTAAAATCATTCTTGCAAGACAAAGATAAAATTTCAAATATTTTTTTTTCTCTTTTGAATAGCATGGAAAAATGTCGACAAAGAAAGAAAGTTATAATAAATTATTGTTATCAACTACTAGATGCCTATCTTATTAAGTGCCTGTTTTTTCAGAATCCAATATTTGAATATTCGGCTTCAACGTTTTGACGCGGGAACTACTTCCACTTCCTGATCTTGCTCTTTAAGCAAACAACAGGTCACATGACCCCGCTTCGCGGACTGAATACGGCCTGCGTCTTCAATGCGATATAATTACGGTTCGTTAATTTCATTACAAACACAACAGCCCCGAACTAGGTTTAACCGAGCAATGAAGCAGGCGTCATGTCATTGAAGCTGGGAGTGCCTAAAAACTGGTGGATGAAGAAAATTTATCTCACCAGTGAGATACCGTAAACATACAGCAGATAAATTTACTTTACCTACCAGTTTATTCGCACTCTCAGCTTCAATGAGGTGAATTCTGCATTCCACACGACTAGTTCCGATTCAAGTCTGCTAAATCCACAGCAAGGACGAAATTGTAGCTTCGGGATAAATTAACCCGCCTGTCGGGCAAGCTGCGTGCAATATTGTTATAGGTGCGCCAGCGTAATGCCTGATACTATAGAAGATGTTCGCTTGCAAGTGTATAGTACGCGAAACAAAATCAAATAATGCTAAGCTTTGTTTACAAGTGCAAAGTTACAAAATCGAAGATATGACTAGAAGTCTGATTTCGGTTCACCTTCGTTTAAGCTAAAATCAATTTTGACTTTTTAAATTACGGGTTGGACCATCTCGAATCTCATTGCTAGAAACAGCATTGGGAAATTACTTTCCTAAATTGCTTCTAAGAGCCTTTACATGTTTAACTAAAACCGCCGATTGTGTTATGCTTTTTTAATAATACCACACATTATGATCTTTCGCATCAAATTTGTATTTGAAACAAATTCTCTTTTTTTTTTTTGACTTACAAAAAAGCCGCTAGAACAATTACTGTGTTTGTCCACTGTGTTAATTCAAATAACCAAATTTTTCCCAAATAAAATTCGAGTATGAACGGTTTGCTCATTAACGGGTATTTATATTCTCCTGATTCTGTTTTAGTTTTTACATTTCATTTTATGTAATTAGAGCAAATTTTCACGGAATAAATGAACCTTGCTTCGCTCGAGTCTCCAATCTATTTACTGCTGCGTCTTCCCACGTTGTGCGGTATATTTTTGTGTGCGATGGCACAAACTTCTGCCGATGTTCTGCGAAATTAAAAACGCGCAATTCCAGTTTACATCAAAGACTTTCTATTCATTCTAAAATAAACTTGTAACATAGTGCAATACATTTATCAAACATATTCACATCATGATTCTAGGTATAACGTTAGATATTTACATTTCTATGAGGCTAATTGGCTGAATGATTATATAAAGCAATCCAATAGGTTCATATTAAGAAAGTCAAAAAGTTCCATTACTTTTAACTTGTCATTGTTCGATTTATTAAACAACGATCTATACGATGGACCAGCCAAACCCCATCTGTCTTTCTTAGGTTAATCAGGTTAATCCAGATAGACAAAAATCAATAAATATTTTAACTTTTTTTTCGAAAAATAAAAAAAGTTTTCGACCGTAAATCGCTTTTTTGGCGCAACATTATCGTTCAAAAAGTATCGAATCACGGAAAAAAAAGAGAACTTCAAAAAATCAGGAATTGAGCTGGATAATATCGATCTTTTGGTTGTTTACATTCCGTTACTTGATAAGCAATGACCTTGAAAGAAGCGTTTTCAATGTGGTGACGGTCCCTAAAACGTTTTTCGTTAATAACTCCTGTTCTACTGCACGGAATGCATTGAAATTTTGTACCGTGGCTGTATTTTGCTGTCTAAACATAATTATGTAGCCAAAAAATAGGGCTTCCCATTTGAAATGATTTTGCTTTGTATACGGTCCCTTATCAAAATTTTACCTAGATAGTTTTAAAGAAGACCTTTAACCAAGTCGGATGACATCTTTCATTCCTTTCTAGCATGTATAATGGCCGAATAATTAAAAGTGTTTCGTTTTTTTTCTACGACTCTACCTACTGTTAATATTTTACATTATATTTTGATACAAATATGCGTATTATTTAATTATTTCACGTTAAACATTTGATGTGTTAATTTTTGCTTGAACTAGGAAGATATGTGTGTGTGTGTGTGTGTGTTTTTTTGCATTAGCTAGATTGGGATGTGTTCTCTTTTGCCTGAACTTCTCTCTCTCTCTCTCTCTCCCCCCCCCTCTTAGATTTTCTACTAGTTCGATTATCACCACGATTCTCCTTTAGAGTTAAATTTGTAATTTACTTTTTAGTTGTATTACTTAACCTTGGTTTCAATTCAGTAAGGTGCATAAAATACTTTTTACACACTGGAATTACTGTTGAAAATGTTACTGTTGAAAATGCTATAGTTGGCATTAAATTCATGTGTGCATTGTAGGAATCATATGACCCAAAGTACAGCTTTCCATTGGCTGAAGTGGTTTTGTTCTTATTTGCTTAGCACATATGTATGGATGTGTTCTTTTATGCACAGAACGTCAATTTTTTATACCACCAACTATACTACCGTATAGGAATTAGGCTAACAAATAATAATCAGTCATTACCTCATTTTTTAAATATTTTTGTGGATATGTTTGCGTTTGCATGGCGCCTCCTCATGTAGTAAATTTAATATTTTAATTTGAGTTTTAAATGCTAGATGCTTACTATTGTAGTTTTATAAATTTAATTTAAAGGAAAAAAAACGAGCTCTCTATTTATTTTATTGTTCTTTAAATTCTACTTCTTAGAGCTTAAAGAGGGTATATTTTCGTCTTAGAAAGGAAGTAAAGTCACAGAAGAAATGCGTGGGAATTTGCGTCACTGATTGGAGAACATATTTTCGACAATATAACGATATCTCGCCAAGTTGGGTGTCGAAAATAATGTGTAGTGCAGTGCAGTCATGGGAAAAAAAATACATTCTCAAATATTCGGCTATTATACGTCCTAGAAAAGGTGTCATCCAACAAAGATAACTAATGTCCTGTTTAAAACTGCAAAAAAAAAAAAAAAAAAAAAACTTTTATAAGGGACCATATACGAAGTGAAATGAACAAAAATCTGAACTTCCAAATGGGTTCTCGTATATGTTATTACATAAATGAGTTTTAGCCACTGCAGATAAAATGCTACTTCATATAGATCCAAGTTTCACGGATAAACAAAAAAGAGATCACTTAATTTCAAATAAGATTCTGAAAGAAAGTAACTGAAGCAACTTGCTGAAATGAGAACCTATATATCATCACTTGCCCACATTGGCTTTCGGCTGAGTCAGTTTTAGATGCTTGATAACTCAACTAGTGATTGCAATACCGGTATACCGGTATACTGAATACCGGTATATCGAACAATTTTGCAATTTCGAAATACCGGTATTTGCTGAGGTAAAATACCGGTATTTTCGGTATTAGCTGAAAATAATAAACAGTTTTAATTAGAGAATTTTTTCAATTTGAATTTTTAAATAGCTACCCATATTTTAAATGTACATTTCTTTTTCTATGATACAGAACCAAAATTAATCTATTGATGTAAAAAATTGGCTTCAAAGTCACAAACTATTAGAATATCATTAAACAAAAGTAGCGAAAAGATTGAAAAATGATATTTTCATTACGAGATGGATAGTTAGGAATTTTTAGATATTTACATAATTGTAATTGTAAAGAATTTCGAAAAGAACGCGAAAACGAATAAGCGAAACTAACAATGTTAAACTTAGTCAAGTTTATCGTAAATTTCAAAGCAAAGGGCTAATAATAAAAATCAAATACAAACTTCTACTGCTCAAGAGATAATGATGTTAATATTGTAAAAGTGTCGCCTCTCAGAAAAAAATTACAACTATCTATAAATCTAAATAATAATAATAATAATACACATGATACAAACACACACACACACACACACACACACACACATGGTGTTTTTTTTTTTTTCAAAAATAACACGTAATAGACCAATTTATTTGAAGATGAAGGACTTCTAGACAATTAGAGGAGGTATATCGCGCATTGTTAGCAGTACCACGGACCAGCGTGAATTCAGGAAGAGTTTTCTGAAATAATGGAAAGTTGAGCACTGAATGAGTCCTACGCTTACAGACAATTCAATAGATGCATTATGTTTTTTACCAATATTGATTTTTTGTTATGACAATTGTTCCTTCATTTTATATTTGTTCACAATGCGTTTTCATAAATAATACAATTTTTGTACAAAATTATGAAAGGTGGGAACGAAACAATATGTTTTCAAGCATTTTTTGAGGAATTTCAAATACCGGTATTAATACCGGTATTCCAGTATCACATTTTAAAAATACCGAATACCGGTATTGAAATTTTGGTCCGGTATTGCAACCCCTTAACTCAACCCTCCAACTCACCGACAAACACAACACAGAATTAAATGTAAAATAATCAATAGAAAAAAAATGCATAAAATGCTGTAAACAAAATGTTCAAACACTAGAAAATGAGTAGAAAATGGGTAACTAGAGAGTAACATCCTAGCCATTAGGACAATTAATGGTTTATATACACTTGATAAGAAATAAAACCGAAATACTTCGAAAAAGGTTTCAAAGACATATTTAATTATTTTCAAGGACTTTGAAGTAGTTAAAATTATTTGAAGCACTTAATTTGCCCTTTTCAGGATTTAACATTTTAATACTTGTTTGTTGAATGTTACAGAACTGTTCTAGCTTTGTAAGAAACACCTGTTTAAAGTTAAAAAAATAGATATATTAATGATTTCTCAAAACACAGGGTCATTGTCAAGAATGTAACTTTTGAACGAAAATATTTTTCAATATCATTACCTTTTTTTTTTCATTTTTACATAAGAGTAATACCTACTAGAAGAAACCGTAAACATTGGCCTAGCTAAATTCCAAATATTTTAGTAGCAAATAAAAAAAAAAAAACTTTTAGTGCTAGCAATTAGAGGCTGATTTAATATCAAAGAAATAATTTTGTTAATTGTGCAAGCAATGAGCTATATTAATGATTATTGTGAATTTAATATTAAGCTCTCTTAATTAAAGTACTGCTTAAATTCTTGTTATCCTTTTTGTTCAAATTTGTGTTAAATATATTATTAATGTATTTTCAAATTAGTAAATTTAAGTATATATTGTTCATTTATAATTCTGGTAGACTGTCTAAATTGCATGTATTTACCATTCATTATTTTTTCTGACCTTAGGAATAATGACATTGATAAGGTCTGTCACGGAGGTGAGGAAGTTTTCGTTAATATAGGCCAAATGGATACATTTTTCAGTGAAAGAAATCTTTTCTTCGTTGCTTCAATCTGCATATGTAAAGCATATGAAAACATGTGCACTTCGTTTTTTACATTAATTTACATTCCTGAAATTTAAGTTCACGGAGATGAGAGTTCCGAACAACCACGTTCGGTTTGTAAAACAAAATCCACACACACACACATCTTCTTGTTTATCAACAAAAATTTCACAACTTCTTTATGGCTGGAAGTAAACAAGGGCTCCTTTTTATCATGGAAATAAAATGTGATGTCATTGCTACCATCTGTTAATGAGAAATGGCATTTTGTCTTCGGGTAACGGAGGTGAGAATTAATTGTGTGACGTCATTCGTTATCCTACTAAAACTAACTTAAACACACTATTAAAAAGTTAAATATACTTAAACAATTAGTATTTGAGACTCTTGTGAAAGGAATAATAAATAAAAAAAGATATACTTTCAATGCCTCGGAGGTGAAATTCACATGTTGTGAGATAAAAATATATTGAAATAAAAATTATCATTGAAAAACTGTTGGTAGGTTTAAATAGATATATTTTTGATGAAATTAAAACACATTGTTAAATGAATTGTTCCTTAAAATTTTTACTGTAAAAGGAGTGTGACTGAAAAGTTACACTTTTTAAAGAATGACCCTTAAAGGAAAATAAGAATTAGCGATAGTTTAATGTCTTTTCTCGACTCGGAAGAATCGAAATCCGGTTCTGTTTAATTTGACTTTTTTAATTTACAGAAGAGAGCCAAAATACGCTTTTGAAGACTGAACCAAAGTCAGTCATTCCGCTCTAAGGCTCCTACATAAGCGGAACTGACCTCTCCGACATTTATGATTCTAAAATTGACGGCGAAAAAAACAGTATTGGTACAAAAGCTTCATTGCAGAAAACTGGTGTCCAAGCTTTGGATGTGTTGCCTGATTGATGTTGGATTATTTTATTCTGTAGATGAAGAAGATTTAATTAATACAAATTAAAAACAAATAAGGTGTGAAAATGAGGTTTACATACAAACATTTTCCGATACATTTTTGTTGAATTTGTGAACTAAGTTATCTTTCCAGATTCCCCTTAAGTGACATTTTGCTCAACATCAATTGTTTTACGACATCGAAACCAGCGAATATTATAACGTATATTGTGCATTACAGTATGAAATAGAGAAAATAAAAATCTCCAAAATCCATGATTTATGGGGGAGCTTGACCCTTTGTGCTGTGTTTACAGTGATTTCAGGCAATTAACCTATTCCAGAACTTATTTTGTGTTGACAAGTCGTTTACAACTCAGTATGTCCTCCAAAAAGGTCGGGCAAAGAGTTCCGTAACCAATCATATTGCAGAAAGCATCTTGTAAAAAAAATAAAGAAAGAAAAAAATATCTAATTTACCGTTCTGTAAAATTTTGAAATACGTTATTTTGATAAAGCGTTCAGCATGAAAAATACCTTAATTTTTGAATTAAGAGGGGGAGTGTGTGGTTTACATTAAGATTTTACACAGCTGGGAGTCACAGATCAGTTTAGAGAGAGAGAATTTTAAAATCTTTACACAACTTTAAACGAAACTTTACGAAAATGATGAAAAGGTTTCTATGATTTCAACCATTTCATTGAATATTCCTGATACATTTTATTTTACTCTCTTGAGCATGAAATATGATTGTTAAGTGAACGATATAAATTATCATAACTCTCTGTGCTGACATTCAACGTTTAAATAATTAAACTATTTAAATTTGTGTCCGTTGCATTTGATAAAGCGTTGTTGAAAAAAATGAAGGTTTTAAAAACACTTCTTATTATATATTTGAAGTAAAAAAAAGTTAAAACTTAATGTTGAAATACGTTTATAAATCTTCTATATATTGAAAATTGGAAGCACTGATACAGCAAAAAGACTCTAAGCACTGAAAGTTTTTGTTTTAGAAAATGAAAATCGGATTTCGTAAGAGAAATAAATTTGTAGATAAAACAGAGGTTCTAAAAAACTAACCCTATATTATCTAACATCGATCTCGGGGTGTCCTTTATTTAAGCTATTTTTTAGTACGAGCATCATATTTCAACGTGCTACTCTCTCGTGTGTTAAAAACCTCAGAAATCGGAAAAGCAATCTTGACAAAAGAAATAAATTTTGATCCACTTTTCTTTTTCAGATTTAATTCTCATGTGGAATGTTTTTCGAAGTTGGATTTAATATATTTGTCAGCAAAGATATTCGGTAAAATACATACAAACGTATATATATATATTTATATATATATTTATGCGAAATGGCTGTAACGGTAAGTTTTTCATGGGTAATGAATTTGAAAAAAACGTGAATTCGTTGCCCACCACACGAAAATTTTCGGAATTGAATCGCTGGGCTTTCGTTATTGGCTACTAAATATTGGTTGTGAATAAACTTTCCCTTTAGCATCATTGCAAACGGGAGTTCCCCACACCGTATTAGTCGAAACATTCTTTGTTGGTGTAAATAACTACCCATTTCGTACCTTTCATTATTACTATTATTATTTTTTTTTCATTCTAAATAAGAAGTTGATTAAAAATAATTTCTCCTGAGCTAACCGTAGGAGATAAGCCGCAAAAGGCTAAAATGAGTGGCAAATAAGGTAAAAATTGTCCTTTCTCAAAAACTTAGCTGTATTGATGCATAATACTTTCTTCAAACAGTGAAAGAATATACAGTACAATATTAGTGTTTTGTATTTTTTAACAACAGAACGAAACATCAATAAAGAACAAGTTAGTGAAAAGTTCTTCCCTTATATAAAAGGTACATTCAGCAAAAAAAAAAAAAAAAAAGAGAAAAAAAAAACCGGAACAATAGTTTGTTAGCAAAGACTTTTCACACTAGAGACGCGTGTAAGGTGTTACTTTTCAGAAATAATACACTCTACACTATTTAATTACTCAATTGTTATTGAGGGTTCGTCTTCTTTTTAAAATGTGTGCATCAGCTTTCAAATTTTTCTCAAGAACAAAACTTTTTTATCACATAGTTGACTGACCAGATCGACCATATTCGACTGAATATATATATATTTTTAAATTTTTGGTTTCAACAAAATCAATTATATGGGTTATTCTCCAGAAAACGTAACTTTTGAACGCAAATATATTTCAATTTCGAAACCTTTTGTTTTCTTTTTTTTTCATTCGTATATGAAAGTGTTTCCTACTAGAAGTAACCATAAACAATTGCCGAGCTAAGTTCCAATTGTTTTACTCATTAAAAAAAAAAAAAAAAAAAAAAAAAAAAAACGCCTTATTTACGGAAATAAAAAAAAAGAAAAAATTTTAATATTTAGAAATCGAGGCCAATTTAATATCAAAGTAGTAATTTTGCTATTTGGTGCATACAATCAGCTTTTTAATGATTAGTGGGAATATAATATTAAGCTCTCCTAATTAAAGTACGGCTTAATTAGCAGTTTCAAATGTATGTTAAAAATAGTATTTAGTAAATTTTAGAATATACTGGCAATATATAATTTTTGTAGTTTGCCGATTATTGATGTAATTCCCTTCCATCATTTATTTTCACCCCAGAAATAATGACATTGATAAGGTCTGTCATAGAGGTGAGATTCACGAAGATGAAGAATTTTCCATTAATATAGGTCTAATAGATACATTTTTCATGGAATTTCTTTTTCTTCGTTGCTACAATCTGCATATGTTAAGTATATGAAAACATGTTCACTTCTTTTTTTTTTTACATTAATTTACGTCCCTGAAATTCAAGTTCACGGAGGTGAGAAGTCAGAATAACCACACTAAGGTTTTAAAGCAAAATCTATCTTCTTGTTTCCTGACAAAAATCTCACAGCTTCAACTATGGCTGAAAATAAACAAGAGGTATCCCTTGTATCATGGAAAATAAAATTTGATGTCATTACTGCCACGTGTTAATGAGGAATGCCATTTTGTGTTTAGGTAATGGAGGTGAGAATTTATTGTGTGACATGACTCCTTGTTCTAGTAAAACGAACAAAAACACAATATTAAAGAAATAAATATACTTAAACAATTAGTATTTGAGACACTTGTGAAAGGAATAATAAAATAATAAGTACATACTTTTAATTAAACAAGTTATTAAACAACATAAACAAGCACACAAGGTGTGTGATATTCCACGGAGGTGAGAATTCACATATTGTGAACCAAAAATATACTAAAATAAAAATTATTATTAACAAACTGTTGGCAGGTTTAAATAGATATATTTTTAATGAAATTAGAAATCATTGTTAAATGAGTTGTTCCTTTAAGTTTTTACTGTAATAGGCGTGTGAAAGAAAAGTTACACTTTTTGAAGAATGACCCATATACGAAAATATTGTACTACAGAAATGTTGATGACCAGAGCTTTATTCAAGTAAAATAGGTACTCAAAAACGTGTCGGATAAGATGATGAACGAACAATCCTCTCGTCATATTACCTGTTCAGCCATTCATCGTCTTAAATTCGTAGTTTCTGTCATTTTCATTTTGAGTTTTTTTATCACCACCGTTACTTATTGTCAACATCCTACTCCAAACGTGGTTTTTTACATTACAACTTGTCATTTTCAGACAATAAAATTAAGAAAAATGTACCACGCTGCTGTTAAGTAATTTTTTACTTTATATATTCAAAAACAAAAAACACACACACAAGCCAGAAAAGTTGATTTTGTTGATTACAGCCGATTCGTCATCTCACCCTCCTTTCCCCAATTCTAGAGAATTACGATGTCCCTACCAGTGTTGCGCATTAATCAATTATTTTTTCAATTGCCTTATTAATTGATTAAAAAAGTAATTGCAATTAAATTAATTGCAATTAAATCAATTGCAATTAAACTGTTAATTGTACTTTGCAATTAATTTTATTAGATTAATGTACGTTAATCGCTTTTCACAATTAATATTCGTATTTTCGTTCAGTGTTGATTGCTCGCTCGCCGCATGAACTATTCTCGTCTTGGCAAGTTTTTTCCACACGTAAATGTTTGTGTTTTAATTGAGTGTTTTAAAATTGTGAAAATCATTGTTTTATAGTTTAACCTGTAACAGGGGAAATCAGAAAGAAGGACATAACAGGGGACGTAAGATCTCAGAGATCGCTCAGTTTAATTTTTTTTTTTTAATCGTGTAATTAAGATGCATTTATGTAATTTCCCTCAGATGTTCTTCGGACTTTTTACTAGTACGGAAAATAAAAATTTAATTTTTAATTAAAATATACCTTTTGGGAGGAGATTTTGCTGGAGTCATTAGGCGTTTTGAGCAAAGTCATATGCTGCAGTATATAATTTAGGTACCGATACATGAAATTCACCTCCATCTCAGACAGTCAATTCCTTGTTAGCGCGCATTAGCCCGGCACAAAAAAGTAACTGAGCTGGAGATGGAAAACCTGTTAAGGAAGCCAAGAGTGCCAAACAAACTGGTAGCTAATACAGAATTAGCGCAGACCAGACGAGTGACCGAAGCAATGCTTCGGTTCAACTCGAGTATTTCATATATTTCTGCTTTAGCCCTGGCTATTGGGCGGTAATTTACTGAAAGTTACCGAAATTTTATTGATATTTTATTTGTTGCTAACATGTGTATTTAAATAGATAGTAATATGGTACCCGTTTAGCGTCCACGTTCCAGGTAGACCTGTCGTCTGTAGAATATATTGAACAAAACCAGTAGTATTTTATGAGTTAGTTTTAATTAAAATTCGCAGAACAATCGACAATTGCTAAAATTGTTAATTGTAGTAATCTACAATTAACAATTAATTAATTGTTAACTGTGGTAAACTACAACTAACAATTAATTAATTGTTAATTGTAGTAAACTACAATTAACAATTAATTAATTGTTAATTGTAACTTTCCACAAGTACAATTGATCAATTGTCAGTTGTGGTTACGTTTACCAATTTATCAATTGTTAATCTTTAATTGTCAATGCAATTAAAATTTGCCCAACTCTGGTCCCTACCATCTTCCCTGTTTACCTACTGTGTTTGCCTGTTTTTCCGTGTCATTAGTTACGCATTTCATACTGATTGAAGTGTCAATTTGGAAGATTTTAAAATGCTGGAAAAATGATTCGGTCCATCTTTAAATACCTTTATTTTCATTTTACATACAAATAAACTAATATATCAGTGGCACTGACGAATAGCAACGTAAGAAACGAAACAAAATTTTGAATGTTTCAGCATATGTGAAGAATTGCAACGCCCTTGTTATAACTGTCATAATGATCGTTTCTGACTTTCAGGTGGCGCCGCTTTCTTCAACGTTGAGAGCGAGCGTACAAGTAATATAAAGCGCATAAAGTGATCCTGGCTACAGTCGGCTGAGATTAGTTTAGTTATTTGTTTAACTCAAACTAAAAATCATACTGGTGGTGTTTTACTACTTTTTTTTAATTCATAACTATGTGCCTATTTAAACTTGTATTTCAATTTTACGACAGATTTTAATCAGAGTATTTTTATAAATTAAAATTAAATAATTTTAAACGAGCGTTATATTTACTTTCATATTCTTTAATTTATATTTCTTTTCGGCCGATGAAATTTAAATTTCCTTTTTAAAATTAGGTAAAGTTTCGCAAGTAATTGGACGGGGATGACATCAAAGATTGATGGGCATTTTCGTCTAATTGGATGCTGTAAAGGATGTGCCGCACCATACATGAGTCATTTACGGATCATTCCACGTCAAATCGTCTAAATTAAATAGTCGGCCGTGCCGTCATGCCTCCGATTTTTTTCCATTATTTTTTTACGATTAGATATTTTAGAGAAAAGCCCAAATTAATTTTTTTAGATTTTTTGAATGAAAATTACGCTTTGGAGAATTTTTTCAAAAATTCGATTTTTGATCATTTTTCAGTCACCGTTTTGGCATAAATTCAGAAAATCTCTCTAATTTCTATTTTTTTTTCAACCAATTAAGCTGAATTTGCTATCAATTTCAAGCTAATATTTTTCTCTTTCAGTGTGAGCGACAGAAAGTATTCTATGAACAGTTGGGTGTTGCGACTCTTTATCTAAAGTCAGTTTTTATGCTTTTTCAATTGGGAGATTAAATAAGTTATATCTCCGAAGTACCTACTAAGATCTGCATCATTTTTTTCGTAGCATATTTAAATCATTTTCTTACTATGTAGGAAAAAGTAGAAAGGTGTTTTTTGTTGTTTTGAAATAAAATAATAAACTTTGTTTTGCAGAAAATACAAGTTTTCTATTACTTTAAATGATTTTAAGCTTAAAAAAGACCAAAAACGTTTCAGAACAATTAATACTGGACTCTCAAAGGATTTGTATCAACAGTTAATTTCTAAAAAGTTGTTTACTTTCGAAAAGAATTGTGCAAAAACGTCTGTTTCAGACTTCTCAAAAATAAATAAATTAATTAAAAAAAAAATATTGAAAGTGTACTAAATATTAAGAATAATAATTTGAAGAACAGTATAAAAAATATTAATGGAATTATTTTGCTTTTTTTTTTTTTGACATTAAATGATGGGAAAAAAATTACTGTTGAAAACTTTTCTTAGCATAATCTTGTTTGGATTACGTTACACCTGACAATGAGGTGAGACTCAACTAGATTTCTCAACTTCAGAGAAATCTAGAGTTGTGGAGCACTTACTTACAGTAAGTGCTCCGCAACTCTAAATTTCTCTGAAGAAGATTATTTTTGCTGATTGAAGTATATTTTAAAAAATCTTTGAAACTTATTGATGGAAATTCTGACTTTTTCATCTTCTGATACGAAGGAAATAGTGAATTAAAAAAAAAAAATGACGTCCGCACAAGCATGCCTTTCATTTCACATTTTGTAATCGACGAAAGTTGTGTGTCGATAGACTTTCAAAGCGAAAGAAGAATGATGCGTATTGCATAAGTATTGTAAGGGCGGAAGATCATTGTCAGGTGCTACGTAATCCAAACAAATTCAGGCTATGAAAACTTTTTAATAGTAATTATTCTTTTTTCTCCCCATCTTTTATTGTCAAAAAAAAAAGAAAAAAAAAGAAGCTAAATAATGTCATTAAAAATATTTTTTAATCTATTCTTCAAATTATTATTATAATATTTAGTACTCTTTCAATCAAAAGTTGTTTTATTTATTTATTTATTTTTGCGAAATCTGAAACGGAGTTTTTTGCACAATTCTTTTCAAAAGTAAACAACTTTTTAGCAATTAACTATTGATAGAAATCCTTTGTGAGCCCAGTACTAATTGTTTTGAAATGTTTTAGGCCTTTTTTTAAGCTTAAAAGGGATTTAAAGCAATAGAAAACTTGTATTTTCTGCAAAACAAACTTTATTTTTTTATTTCAAAACAACAAAAAACACCCTTCTACCTTTTTCTACGTAGCAAGAGAATGATTTAAATATGCTACAAAAAATTTATGCAGATCGTAGTAGGATATAACTTATTCTTAACGCTGGAGATAGAACTTATTTAATCTCCCAATTGAAAAAACATAAAAACCGACTTCAGATAAAGAGTGGCAACACCCAACTGTTCATAGAATACTGTCATTCACACTGAAAGAAAAAAATATTAGCTTGAAATCGATACCAAATTCAGCTTAATTGATTGAAAAATCAAGAAACTAGAGAGATTTTCTGAATTCATGCCAAAACGGTGACTCCAAAAAATGATCAAAAATTGAATTTTTGAACAAATTCTCCAAAAAGTAGTTTTTATTCAAAAAATCTAAAAAAAGTAATTTGGGCTTTTCTCATAAAAAAATAATGGACAAAATCTTCGTAAAAAAATGGACAAAATCTGAGACATGACGGCACATGGCATTAGGCGGTTTGACGTGAAATGACCCTCACATGAGGGCATGCTATCCTAAATTTGTTTTCCATTTTTTTACTCAGAAAAAAACTAAGTAGGGTGACCAATTGATCATCGTAAGTGAAAATTTCATATTCTACCAAAATTATGTAGATAGTTAAAAAATAACATTACTGCACGCATAACAAAGGTTTTCTGTATACGCTAAAAAAAATCCGAAACGTTACTGGTGATTTCCATGGAATGTTTTGGGATTTCACAGTTTTTTACCTATTTCCTGTAAAATTTAAGTGACTTTGAAAAAAAGTTTCCTGAATTACTCCAAATTGCACGAATACGGACTTCTCGCTGTTGGGAAAAATATTTTAAGCTACCGGCTTAAATATTAACTGAATGTATTTATTTAGTGTATCGGCTTTAACGCGTCACCGAGCTTTCCAGTTTGACGAAACTCCCAATGAGAGCTATAAGTCTCTGGATCTAAGGCTCCTATATAAGGGGAGCTGACTTATCCGACATTTTGGTTCCAAAATTATCGGGCGAAAAAAATAAACATTTGTACAAAAGCCTCATTGCAGAAAACTGGTGTCCAAGCTTTAGGTGTGATGCTCGATTGATGTTCGATTATTTTATTCTGTAGATGAATGCGATTTAATTAATACAAATTAAAAACAAATAAGGTGTGAAAATGAGGTTTATTACCGTAAACATTTCCCGATACATTTTTGCTGAATTTGTGAACGAAGTTATCTTTCAAAATTTACCTTAAGTGACATTTTACTCAACTTATCATCAATTATTTTACGACTTAGCAACCAGCGAATATTATGACGTATTTATAAATACTAGAAACGAGGTTGGATCCAATTCTGTCTTGGAACCAAAATGTCGGATAAGTCAGCCTGTCTTTTTCAAGGGGCTCTATCTGGATCCAAGTGAACGTGTTGTAAAGAAGTGAGGTGCTTGATTCTCGTAATTCTGTGTTAATGGTGGTCCTAGTTTGAGTCCCTTGAAAAGGACAGGCTGACTTATCCGACATTTTGGTTCCAAGACAGAGTAGGAACGAATCTCGTTTCTAGTATTTATAAATACGCTATAATATTCGTTCGTTGCAATGTCGTAAAATAATTGATGATAAGTTGAGTAAAATATCACGTAAGGTGAATCTAAAAAGATAACTTAGTTCACAAATTTAACAACAATGTATCGAGATATGTTAACTGTAATAAACCTCATTTTCACACCTTATTTGTTTTTAATTTGTATTAATTGAACCGTCTTCATCTATAAGAATAAAATAATCAAATATCAATCAGGCAACACATCACCAGTTTTCTGCAATGAGGCTTTTGTACAAATACTATTTTTTTTTCGCCCGCCGATTTTGGAAACAAAATGTCGGATAAGTCAGCTCCCCTTATATAGGAGCCTTAGCCCTAGTATCAATAATGCTTTAGGAGCTTTCTTGGCAAATCAGGAAGGTCCCACAATATTACTTAAAACCTACATAAGTTTTCTATGATAGTTCCATAAACGTGATTGGCTTTAACCGAAGATATTTGTGTATTATTTAGAAAGATTTAAGAATGTTCTTGCAAAGAACATTCCTGTTCTTTGCAAGATATGTTTCTGGCAGAAATTGGGCACATCAAATGTCCATTATTTTCCAGGAACGTTTCTGAATTGGTTTTACAGTGTATAACACCAAAGAGCCAAAATAATATGACCACCCTCATATGTTTCAGTGAGCTCCTATAGATAAGGTGGAAGACACATGATTAAGTTATAATAGTTGCTTAACTGATGGCAGAAAATGTAAGGAATCATTCTTGCAATTACTTTTGCGAGTTGATGTCTTCTTTAATCAACAGACAAATGCATCTTAACTTCATAACAAACTATTTTTTTAATGAACGGATTTATTCCGTTTTTTACTTTCAAATCATTATTTAAACACCTTACATAAACAATTAGAATGATGAAACAGAGTGTGAGTTTTTTCTTTCAAGTTTTAAGAAGCATTTACTTTTAAATCTTCACATTATAACAGAATAAAATTGACAAAAAGCGGACTCAACAACTCAAAATCCATGTCAGAAAAACAGATTATTTAAAAAAAAAGAGTTCTGTAAATCTGGTAAAATTATAACAAAGCAAGTTATTTATAATGACACGAAGTTTTAGATCTGTTAAGCTTGATAAATGAACTTAAAACAAGTTCGTGTTCTAACTAAAACTGAAATATTTTATTTCTTTTTAGCAAGCCATTCTAAAACTATGTTTTAAAATGTGGTATTTATATTATTTACATAGTTTTGAATTACAACGCAATAATATATAATGCACTTTAAATTAAAAATTCTAATGCGCCTTTTAGTTCAATGGTTTTATCGCCTGAGGTTTCATAAACACACCACAGATTGCCAATTTAAGCCTTTAAAAAAAAAAAAAAAAGGAGGAAGATATCTGAAAATTATTTGTCCTACAACGATAATAAAACGATAATTGAGATTCTGCATGCGGTACTTACAGCGGCGTGCACGGGGGGGGGGGGGGGCACCCCTGTTGTCCCTGAGGCTCAAGCCTCAAGGGGGCCCGATATTTTTAAAATGAGGGATGAATATATGTAGGGACATAGGGGTAAGCAATATAGAGGGTCCCGTAAGAGTCATTTGTGACGGGCTCCAAATTTTCTGGGCACGCCCCTGGGCACTTATATACCCTTTTGTTCTCTTTTATTGTCCTAACAAAAAATGTGATGACTTATTTGCTTCCAAATTACAAATATATATATCGCGAGTTTTAGTGAATTTCTCATGGAACTTGTAAAAACAAATCCATTGTTAATACGTTACACTTTAAGAAAATTTCAAAACGTCAAAAATTAGTTTCAAGCAACGTTCCAGGATTTCAAAGGTTTTCTTCAATTTCCTGTGGAAATCAAGTATGTTTGTCAAAAGGTTTCCAGACTTGCTACAAATTGCACTAATGCAGATTTCTCATTGCTGTGAATAATATTTTAAGCTACTAGTTTAAAGAGTAACTGAGCTTATTTGTCAAGCGGTATCGCTTTCAGTTTGTGTACGTGCTGAGAGAAGAACGATGACACCAATCCTTCAGTGGTGGTTTGATCTTATGGTCATGGGCTACGACATTGGATTCGGGAAGAAGAGAGCAAACTTTCTCTGATCGTCCGTTACAAATACCATGCAAGAAAGTTTCGATTACGACCCGTGCAGATTAACGAAGCTCATAATGAAAGCAAAATCTAAGCCTCTGAATTCTGTAGCATTGCAGGAAGGTAAGCTGTTTGATGCTAACTTGCAATTTTGTCTCAGCTTTGACCAGGGTTGCAGCAGTGCTTTCCAGGTAAGTAAGGAAGGTAACAAAATATGATTTTGCAATTAACTATGTTTTCTCTAAGGGTTCTTGATTTGTGCCAGATACGTTCCTGGCTTTGGCTTTTACCAGAAATGGTTTCTGAATTCTTTAGAAAGATTCTAAGATAATTTTAAGAATGTTGCTGACTTTTTACGGAAAACATTTCTGTTTTTTGCAAGCAGAAGTTGGGCAAGCAGAACACCTTCACTTTCCAGGAACGTTTCAAAATTGTTTTTACAGTGTACGGTACTAAAATCCACTAACATATTCTTTCAAATGCTGTGTAAAGAAAAAGGATTTAATTGTATCAGCTAGCAAATGTTCATGGAATTGATTGTATCGGCATTTGGAGATACACTGTAAAAAAATTCCGAAACGTTACTGATTATTTCCGTGTACTGTTTCGGGATTTCTTAAATTTTCATCCATTTCTCCGTAAAATAAAGTAATATTGCAAAAAAAGCTTTCTGAAGTGCTAAAAGTTGCACGAATGCAGATTTTTCACTGTTGTGGAAAATATTTTTAGCTACCGGTTTAATGATTGCCTGAGCGTGTTTAATAAGTAATCGGCTTTAGGTCCTCTACGACTTTAGATGATGATGTCGACGACAAGCATTCAATGGTATTTTGATCTAGTGTTCATGGACTACAAAATTGAATTCGGGTAAAAGAGCACTCTTTCTCTAACCGCTCGTTACAAATGCCATGTAAGACAGGTTACGGTCCGTTCAGATTGACTAAACTCCCCATAAGAGCAAGTAAGTCTGTAAATACAGGGTGTCCCAAAAGTGACCGGTCACTTTTAACAATCAATAAAAACTAAACGGATAGAGATACAGGGTGATCAGCGATTAAGCCCTGATTTCAAAATTAAATATCTCTACAACAAATATCGATAGAATTATGCGGTAAACTGTACGTTTATTGGCAAAACCGTAAAAATCGTGCACAAAAGTTTAGAAAATTTAGTTACGAAAAGCGCTGTAAGATGCCGCTGTAATCATCTCTATATCTATCAATAGCCTTTAAAATGTGCTTCGAAGTATAAAGCGATCAATACGACTGTTGGATGGTGAAAAGAGGCTAGCTAAGAAAGTGAAATACTGTATTCCATTGAAGAACGTGTGTGTTTAGTACTGGAATTCCATCGATTACAACACAGTCGTACGGCAACACGTCGCAGTTTTCAAAACCGATTCAATGTTCTACTGAACGTTACGTTAAACTTTTGGAACAATTTGTCAGCAACTAGCGTTGGAGATTTGACCAGGTAGTAACTGGTTTTACTGACACAGGAATCAATTGGCCTCCATGTTCTCCCGATCTGACTCCTTGTGAATTCTTTCTGTGGGGCTCATTGAAAGACAGTGTCTGTGGAAACAATCCCGCGACTCTAGATGAGCTTGAATCGTTGATTGGTGCTGCATGTGATTCCATTTCCGTTGAGACATTGCAAGACGACATGCCAAATTTCATTCTTCGTTTACGCCACGTTATTGCTTCGAACGGCGAACACTTTGAAAAAACTGTTTTCTGATTGCAAAGACTGCTTCCCTTCATTGGATCGTAGACTCCTTTCAGAGAAAGAGTTTTCAGCGCAGAGCGCCATCTGTTTGCGATTTTCGTAATTAAATTTTCTAAACTTTTTCGCACGATTTTTACAGTTTTGTTAATAAATATACAATTTATCGCATAATTCTATCGATCTTTGTTGCAGAGATATTTAATTTTGAAATCAGGGCTTATTCGTTGATCACTCTATAGAAAGACGCGGTTTGTTGCAATTGGCTTAGGACAACAGTAAATTTTCATACAGACAAACTTCAAAAATTAGTTACAATGTTCCTCAACAGATGGTGCTGCAGGTATTTTAAAAGGTAACGCAGTCTTTAAAATCGCCAAAATGACCGGTATATTTGAAAAACAATAAAAAACTAAACGGGCAGCGACAGAATTACTTTGTTTATTTACAATATGCTTGGAAAAACAGTAAATTTTCAGACAGACACATCTGCAGTTTTCTCTAAATACCTACAGTGCCATCTGTTGAGGAACATTGTAACTAATTTTGGAAGTTTGTCTGTCTGAAAATTTACTTCAGTCCCAAGCATAATGCAACAAACGGTATATATCTGTCTCTGCCCGTTTAGTTTTTATTGATTTTCAAAAGTGACCGGTCACTTTTGGGACACCCTGTAGCTGCAGATTTTCCTTAGCTATGGCAAGAGATGCTTCTGAAGCTTTCTTAGTAAGTCAGGAAGCTTCTAATCAGTTACATTAAACTTACTTAATTTCCCTTGACTGATTCCAGACCAGCTTTAACCGGGAAGATTCAAATATAATTTCAGGAAGGGTACAGATTTTAGCTGAAAGCGTTCCTGGTTTCATATGTTACTGGCAGAAATTGGGCACAATAGCTGTTTATTATTTTTCAAGAACATTTCTAAATCGTTTTTGCTGTGTAAGGTCAGAAATTGCGTAAAAGAACAATTAATGCCGTAACATAATCAACTACTCAAATGAAATGAAGAACATTTGGTTAAATTACAAGTTATTCCAATTGTCCTTATACGCAATTCTTTAAAAATTACACCCCAAAGCTTTCATTCAATCAAAGTTTGGACGCTTTTTTTTAAAGGTAATTTCTGGTGCTTCTTCTTGAAACATTTCAATAAAAACTTAAAAACTTTTCATAAGCTCTTAAAGATATTGATAGCATATCGACTTATCGACTTGATTTAACTTCTGAGCAGATTGTTCATTAAAATGTTTATAAACGCAGTTACTTTAAACTATGAATATTAATTTTTGAACCACTTTAACGAACACATCGTAAAAATACCATCTTTCTCCCTTTTTTTTTAGCTTAACATTTAATTTGTAAAGTGTGGATTAAAGAAGTAAGATTCTATCAAAAACAGATACAAAAGACTTTGTTCAAAATGATACCGCTTGGGAGCTTTCGAAGGACAAAGACCAAAGTAATGCGTAAAATTCCTATCTTCTTTCCTGATTGGTTTTTCTCTTTTTGTCATTTTCCATACCCATGGGAGCAACTATTACATGGAAATATGAAACTAGATAAGGAATGTTTGTTTCAAAAGAAGAGAGGTTCTGCCATATATCGTGAATTTTGTTCCTGAAGCTCTGTTTACATCTTCATATAACATTTTTTATTTGCTTTTGTTGCCGACATTAACTTCAGAAGCAGCTGTAATATCTTTTTGTGACTTGTTTATAGTTTTTTTCAAACGAAAATGATATTTTTGCAGAAAATGTGAATTGAATGTTTATTTATAATCGTAAATGAGTGATTCTCGAAAAAAATGTGTCGTGCGTATCGCTAAGTTTTTTATTTTTTTCCAGCTAACCAAAGTCTTAAAAAATAATGCTGTTGGGGAATAATACATGCTTTAATATACTATCATGTTATCAAAACATAACAGATAATCCCATATTTAATTAATAGTTACTTGAATAAAAAAAAAATTGTTACGCACGGGACATTTTTTCGAGAATCGTCCAAATATTTAATATTTTTTCACATAAACAATAAGTGCATATTGCCTAGTAAAATATAATGGTAATTAAACAGTATTAATCAAAATGTGTAGAACTATTTATTTATTTATTTATTTATCTTTTTGAAGTAAATAAATTTTTACCAGATTTTTGACATTCTGATCCGTTAGCTTTTTGTGTGATGGAAGTGACGCAGTTGTTATGTCTGACGAAAAGTCGCACATGCGCACCTTTCGCTTCTTTTCTTTCTCCGTGCTTTAGCTTTTTTGTGTCAGGCGTCTAACTTTAAATTTTCAGCTTGAAAAATCACATTTAACACGAAGGAATTTCTGTTCAGTTGGGTCAGAAATTTGGTAAGAAAGAAAAGTCTGCAAAAAACTGCCCCAGATGATGTATCGATTTTTTTTTTTTTTTTTTTGATTCCGAGTCACAACTGACTACAACTGTATTTATGTCGAGGACTGCATATTAAGTGCCTTGCCTCTATTATTTTTTATACCGATAGATGGCAGCACCATCACCAGATCGAACAGTTAATGAGAATTTAGAACTAGACCAGGAGCTAATAGCTACCTGGTGCTAGCACCCCCATAGGTATCGTTTCACTTGGAGGACATTGAGACCACGAGCATATTTAACGTCGCCCAGTCCCCTTTAATGACGACGGTGGATCTTCGATCATCCAGGTTCGAACTCAGGACCCTCCGGCCCCGAATCCGACACTCTACCGATCGGGCTACCACGGCCCAGATGATGTATCTTCCAGGCTTAACTATAATTGTTAAATTTGGGAACCGTTGTTGCAAGCAACCGAAAACGGTTAGCAACTTATATCCACCCGAAATTATTATATGCACCATCGGCAAAAAAGGAAGGCTCTAACAATTGGTTCTAGCTCTTTTCAGTGACGATCTTGGGACATTTTTGCCAAGATAGTCACAATTAAAAGAACTGTTGTAATGTACAGTTTTTCAACTTGCGCTCTGCGAAGCCGCAGGGTTTCGTGGAGGTCACTAAAGGTTCTACATGACTTGCATTAAAATTATCACTTAAAAATCGGTTAAAAGTGAGAGTCCGCATTAACATTTGAGAAAAATGAGTTATGTATAAATAATGCGTGTATAATCAGTTTACAATCTTCGACCTCTGTCAGTATTAGAATACTTAATTTTTATTGAAACGATATCTGATTCGTCCATGCAACAGAAATTTAACCTAATGGTGTATGCTTCTTTAAACGAATTTTTGGTTGGTTGGTTTTCGTGTTCATGGATGTGTCATGGAATGTCAAAGATAAAATTAGACAGTAAAGGGATGTAAGTGCCACTGCCAACATTAAAAATTTGCAGATAAGCATTTCAAAAGGTAGGTGAATCTCTCTGTTTAGGGGCTAAAGACAGTACCCGTAGCCCTGGTTGTTGCTGATATACGGAGTGAATTAGAAAAACTTTTCAATCAAAGCCTACCTAGGACCGAAACTTTAAACGCGTTTTACTCAAAACTTTAAAATGCCCACTTAAATTCCTTTGCTCAAATGTTTCTACCTAATTCACATCCTAAGGTTTTTCAATAATCATTAAAATAACTGAAGAATTTCAATGCACAAATTAAAGAATAAAATAAGTATTTAATGCTCTGTCAAAGCTGACTGAAGAAAAACTTTAATGAACTGTTGCTTTTTGATAGATTTGACAGTCTATTACAGTAAGATTTTTTTCACATTGATTTAGTCACTTTTCCGCAATTTTCGTGACAGTTTTTAAGTTTAATGCCGCATTTTAATTGGCACTTTTATTTTAAATCAAGTCACTTAGTGATATAAGAAAAGCTTTTGAGATATTCAGTAGAACTTGAAATTCAGAAGCACCATTTTCTGCAATACGTAGACAGTCATTATTAGGGATAGACCAGTGAAGGATCTCGTTAATGTAATCGATTAAAATTCCTTAGAACTAAAACTGTGTAAACTCATCCACTGCAACGTCTTATAACGCATAAAACTTTAATTGATTGGGTTACAGTAATAAACTTGTAAGTATTTTTGAATTATTTCCTCTGAAATATTTTGATACAACCTCTTAAAATCTTTTTAAGGGCTCTATGTAAACCAACGAGCGAAACACGTACACTATAAACAAAATCCGAAACGTTACTTATTATTTCCGTGGAACGTTTCGAAAATTCACAGGTTTGCATCTATTTCCCTGTAAAATTAAGTATCTTTAAAAACAAGTTTCCTGAATTGCTACAAATTACACGAAAGCAGACTTTCCACTGGTGTAAAAAATAATTCTAACCGCCAGTTTAAAGATTGATTGAGCGTGTTTATTAAGTGTATCTACGTTAGCTCGTATACGGCTCGCTTGGATTGACTAAGCTCCCAATGAGAACGAAATTAAGCTCCCAACTTGGATTGACTAAGCTCCCAATGAGAACGAAATTAAGCTCCCAATGAAAACGAAGTAAGCCACTGGATAGCTACAGCGTTGCGAGTTAAGGGTTGTTGGCAAGGAAGATGCTTAGTTATCACTTGCAGTTCTATCTTAGCTTTGGCGATGATTCCATTTATGCTTCTGGGGCTTTCTTGGTAGATCAGGAAGGTTCCAATCAATTACATTGAACCTGATTATTTTTCTTGAAGATTTCAGACACATGATTGGCTTTATTGGTGAGATTTCCAAATTCTCCGGAAAGTTTCACTGATAATTTCAGAAAGGATCCTGACATTAAGCGGAAAAAGTTTCTGTTTTTTGCAAGATATGTTATTGGCAGAAATTACGCACATTAACTGCCCATTATTTTCAAGGAACGTTTCTGAATTGTTTTTAGTGGGGGGTGGAAATGATATGAATTCCATGCTACATGGTTGCATGAAAATATTTATTGCAACATTTTAAAACCTTTTAAACTATCATGTAAGCCAATGGAACCATGTAAGCCAATTGACAACACATGTCACATAGAAATTACAGTACTGCAATAATTTTCGAGAAAACTTACAGTTTAACTCTTTTTGAACAAATTTCTTTGTGAGCCATTCTTTATATATAATAACTATTACCTAGGAAAATATACAAAAGACGTTTTTATTACATAATATATGTAATGCATTGAGTGCATGTTTTCGTTTATAAATAATGTGCTTTCAGAAATAGGAAACACGTTAAGAGAAGGGAAATGAGGTGTATATTGTTTGACTTCTACTTTCAAATTTATTTTTCCTCGAGTAAATATTGTAGAAAACTTAACATCACCTCCTCTGATCGATAATATTGAAAGATTTGCTGAAAATACTTTCCTCTCGAAGACTCCAGATGGCTGGAAAGAGTAGAATAAAATATGAATCTCATTTCGCCTTTCGCATTCCTTCTCCTCTTATTTTATTTATCTTTACTTTTTGTCAATTTCGATGGAAGCAACGGTACTCATTTGTCTGAAATATGAAACCTTCGAAAACGGTATGGTAAATACCCGAGGAAATATGGAGATGCTTTTCAGAGTCAACCATATTTTAGTTACAATTAGTTGTTCCATGAATCAAAAGTTAGTTTTACCATCTTAATGGTGCTTTGCAGCTTTTTTTGCTTGACAAATTTTACTGAAAATTAAAATTACAGATAGCTTTTGCATGCCACCTTTCACATTCTTTTGCGTGTTGCCATGCAGAAAGTCCTAGTTGTCTGCTATACAGTTTGGTTTTGATGAGATGTTTATACACTGTAAAAACGATTCAGAAACTTTCCTGAAAAGTAATGAGCAGTTGATGTGCCCAATTTCTGACAGTAACATATCTTGCCAAAACCAATAACATCTTTTGCTCAAAGATATTAACCTTCCTGAAATTATCCTTGAATCGTTCTGAAAAATTTGGCAATCTATCCAATTATATAAAACCCGTCCGGATAGAACCCCTTGAAAAGGACAGGTTGACTTATCCGACATTTTGGTTCCAGAACAATATTGGATCCAACCTCGTTTCTAATATTTATAAATACGTTATAATGTTCGCTGGATGCTATGTCGTAAAATAATTGATGATAAATTGAGTAAAATGTCATTTAAGGTGAATCTAGAAAGATAACTTAGTTCACAAATTCAGCAAAAGTGTATCGGGAAATGTTTACTGTAATAAACCTCATTTTCACACCTTATTTGTTTTTCATTTGTATTAATAAAAACGTCTTCATATACAGAATAAATAATCAAACATCAATCAGGCAACACATCTAAAGCTTGGACACCAGTTTTCTGCAATGAGGCTTTTATACAAATACTATTTTTTTCGCCCGGCAATTTTAGAACCAAAATGTCGGATAAGTCAGCTCCCCTTACATAGGAGGCTTAGGTTCGGATCCTTCAAGAGAAGTCAGGTACGTTTACAGTAATTGATTAGAACCTTCCTGGTTTACGAAGAAAGCTCCAGAAGCACCAATGGCCAAAGCAGATTTGTATCTTGAAACCGGTAACTAAAAATATTTTTCAAAACAGTGAAAAGTGTGCATTCGTTTAACTTGTAGCAATTCAGGAAACTCTTTTTGCAGAGATATTTGATTTTGCGGGGAAATAGATGAAAACCCGTGAAATCCTGAAACGTGGCAAGGAAACAATCAGTGACGTTTCGAAAATTTTATACAGTGCTCGATTTTGTTTGTTAAAATTAGAGTGGGAAAAGACGATTTGCTTTCCAAATAGCAGTAACTGTTATTGCACTAAAATTAGAATTTTTCCTCGCTCAACTTAAGCAAATATAAGATCGTCCAACGCAGGGCTCTGGAGTCGAAGTCGGACTGATTTTGGGGTAGAGGAGTCGGAGTTGGTGTGGTTAGAAAACATGCCGACTCCAACTCCGACTCCGGGCTTCTTTTTTTTCCTTAATTTTCAGACTCTCCTTGCATTTTTTAGAAAACTGTCTACCATTTGGTTTTATTACTTGTATCGAGGCCAACTAATAAGAAAGTAACTTTCACTGGCAACCAGCTGGCTTGATTGTTTAGCGAATTTTCTGTAATAGCTATAGTGCAGCTCTGTTTAGTTGAGCTGTGACCTTGACTATGTTTACCTGTTTTCGGGGAGTTTAGTGAAAATTAGACGCGTTATTGGCTCGGATTTTAGTTTGAATATTTTTGAATAACTACTAAGACAGTTTCTCAACTCAACTTAGCGCCAATTACCCCTCCCTATTTTCCGAAACAGCGGTAAACATTGTTAGAGTCGGAGCTCAACTTCCCAGAGTCTCACAATACCTACGCCGTCCCCTAGTCTTTAAATAATAACAACTGTTTGCAAACGGTTTTGTTACCTAACATTTTCTAATCACCTATAAATGATAATAATAATATTTTTTCCCCGTTAATCCCAGTTATAAAACAGTAAAAGGAATGTATCTCTTCAGCAAGTCGGGACCCGTAGCTCGGGAGGAATTTTCTGACGTGTTCGGTAAATTCAAATAAGTAAGAGTTGGCGCGAAAGCGTGAATCCAAAAGATCCGATAAAATATATCTGTTTCTTTTTTTAATCTAAAGACTATAAGTTTGGTTTACACTCAAAAGTATGAAATAAAGCAAGTACTATGGTTTCTTGGTATTACAACTCTCAATAATTGCAGTTAAGCTTAAAATCTTAATGTTAAGAAAAATTCTAAAGCAGCCAATAAAATTGAAATGAAATATTGCCCGAAGAAAAAATATAGATATAGTAAAAGCTATTCGCACAAAGCTGTATACCGCCGCATTTTGTGCAAAAAATGCTCCAGGCATACATGTACCCGGCCATTATCCGCAATATAGTGCCTTATTTTCGTTGAAATTTTATAGATGAAATATAATTTAAGATTTATTAGGGAAATTTATCAGAATTAAAGTATTGATCTTTCTTATAGCTCTGAAATTAACTTAGGGTGTTACTCACCAGTTAGATGGCACCCGGGCGAACCAATCGCTTTCAAGAAAGGTTTTTTTTTGATTTAGCAAAAAAGCCTTTTTACTCTTAAGTTATAGCTTTCAAAAATTGAAAGCACATGATTTAATAACAACTATTTGTTAAACATTAGATGGGAGCAAATTAATTCTTTTCATTTTTTTAAAAAATGGGATTTTCAAGTAATTTCACATTTAAAATTTTAACTATTGCAAAATTTGATTTTCAAATTCAATTCGCAGCCCTGGTCTAACGTCTAGCGCCTAGTTATCAGTGCAATACCAATCAATAAACGGATAACACGGGACCTTGGAAGTTCTGTTATCAAAGTTTTTAAACGTACGACTTCACAGTTGAAAGAATGTTCGCTTTGCCTAATGTTATAATTAGGATCCTATTCCTATTCAGAGTCACAACTGACTACAACTGTATTTATGTCGAGGACTGCATAGTAAGTGTCTTGCCTCCATTATTTTATATACCGATAGATGGCAGCACCATCACCGGATCGAACAGTTAATGAGAATTTAGAACTAGTCCAGGAGCTAATAGCTACCTAGTACTAGCACCCCCAGAGGTATCGTTTCATTTGGAGGACATTGAGACCACGAGCATATTTAACGTCGCCCAGTCCCCTTTAATGACGACGGTGGGTCTTCGACCATCGAGGTTTGAACCCAGGACCCTCCGGCCCCGAATCCGACACTCTACCGATCGGGCTACCCCGGTCCTAATTAAGATCCTAATTTCACAAGTTTCCTGGATGTCAGTTCGTACATTTTTCTCCGCTTTAATATATCATAGATGGCTGTTGCACTAAAAGAGATGCGGTGTTCAAAGAAGACGCGAGGGTGGGGTCGGTGCCCTTGAAGTTGATTTTTGTTTTGGGAAAATTGAACTATATTATTAAATTTTAACGTCATCATTGATTAAATGAACTTCTCAAAAGTCGGGAGAGATGGCCACAGTAGATATACAAGTAATTAGTTAGAAATCGAAAATGTTATATAAAAGCAGTAAAATACATGCACATGCATTGCAGCGATCAGATTGGAGAAAATGCCCACCCCCCCCTCAAAAAAAAAAAAAAAAAAAAAGGAGCTGTGTAAAATTATTACTTACATTAATATTAGTAAAAATACCATCTTCAACTTTGTGTCAATTACATTTTCTGGAAAACGAATAGTGTTTCAGATATGGCAGAAATAAAGCAATTGTGCTTTCACCCCCCCTCTCCCCCTCCTCTCTCTCTCAAACCTGACGCTCAAATTCGTGAGACATTTTGGTACGTCATCTTCTTATGATACTGAATAACAAAGTATAGGTCAAGATTCTTTTTTTAATGTTGGCGTCGGGACTTAATTTGACTGGACTAGAATACAAGATTCATCTAAATTATCCGATAAAACTCGTTATATTGGATTAAAAAAACAAGAATTTTCGCAGAACTTCTACAAATTTTACCAGTAGTTTCAAACAATAAAATTAGTGAAATTTACATTGATAATAAGTAAAACACAGGACCAATTTTTCGTAAATTGTCAGAACAATAATTTTACTATTAGCGATGTACTGTAAAGTGGGGTTACTTGGATTCGAAGTTTCATACTTTTTGCGAGTTTTACACTGAATGCTTCGTTAAACCCATAATGTGACCTGATAATCTTGTTTTTATCACCTTTCGCACGTTCTGCTCCCATCTTTAAACTTTTTTAAACAACAATTTTAACTCTTTATATATTTTTTCTATTTTAAAAAATTGGGATCAAGACGCCTCGCTCTGGGGCTACTTGGTCCCACTCGGCAAATCTATTAGAAAAAGCTGTAAAACAGGTGGTGGTATCAAGAAAGACCAAGGATTTTGAAAAATAAACTGAAAACGTACATTCTAGTGAGCAAACTATTTGTATAAATTTGCAAACTATTTAGCTAAATTAATATGAAATCTACTTATACATAAAAACATATTTTTATACAAATATAATTTCTCAAATAAAAACATAATCTAACTACAGCTAAAACCAATTGAAATGCTCGTTATTTAAACATTAGAAAGAATGAAAACCCCTCAATTTAATGGCTTGGGTGGATTTTTTTTCTCTGATATTATTTAATACCTGCTCTTCCTAGCTACTAAATACTACAGGATGCCCAGACTTGTTTTGTGAACGATCTCTTAATTTACTTTTTAGAGTTGCTTTACTAAAGTCAAAATGGGCTGATGCCACTCTCTAAGACATTTCTCCGGAATTAGTTGAATCTGGACACAATTGTAATTTTACCTCTTAATATTCACAATATTTCCTACTTCATGGGGTTCTCTTTTACTTTTGGACCCTTTTTACCCCATGATCTACAAAAAAAAAAAAAAAAGGTATGAATAGTAACTTACCTCTTTATTTTAAAAGATTACAAACCTTACTTAATATAATTTAGTGATGAAATGTGGTTTGGGGCTGTTTGAACGCTTGGCTCAAGTAGCTCCATTTTAAGGCAACCAGTGCACTTTTACTAACTTATATTAGTAACTGTGTTAATTACATAGCTATAACCTTAAACCACTGTTATTTTATTAAGAAACAGAATGGGAACATAAAACTATCTTGCCCTTGATGATATCAGATGTTTCCATGAACTTAAATGTGAAAATTTGCAAACATAAAAAACAACTGTTTAGAAAACTTGCAATCATAACCTCATTCAGAAAAGGTGGGAATAGTAGAAACTTTGTTTCATGCTCTCGCCTCTACCTAGTACTGCTACCTGTCATGGAGAAAGTTTTTTAAGTATATACATTGAGTTATATAAGACCAGAACGGATTTTAAACACTTTTTTCTCATGGGTTCAAGTAGCCTGACTTTACGGTACTGTTACGGCTTAATTTAAAATATAATTATGGATTTCTTTTTACTTAATTGGGTGTCATGAAAGTAGAATTGGAAAAAAAAAATCAGCTACAATATTAACATTATGTTTTTAAGAAAAAAAAAATGAAAACAATGAAATTGCAATAAATTAAATAAAAAAAAAGAAAATTAATTGCACAAATTTAAAAAGGTCCGAAGCATGAAAACCCAATTAAATGTTAAAAAATCCTTTTAAATTTTCTTTTGAGAAAAAATACATACAACGCAAACTTTTGTACTTACCCTTCAAAAGACATTTTTATGCTACAAGAAATTCAGTCTATTGAAATTGAGAATATTTATATCCTTAGGGCCTTGAATATGATTTTCCAAAAATATACGCCTTGGAAGAAAAGCAAAAAAAAAAAAAAAAAAAATCAAAGGTATAAACTTTAAAAATGCTGCATCAGATCTTAGAAAAATGACAAAAGACTTCTTTTTGACACTTGATAAAGCTTCGCTCTGTTATGAGATGCTGGCGACTGTGTCGAAAATCTTGAATTGTGATTATATTTCAGATGTTTCTCCAAAGAAATTCTTCTTTTTTTATATCTTTTAAGACCGTGGATAAAAGATCAATAAACTGCGGTTTTAGAGGCACAAATGGAATTGAGGAGTGTATAAATATTTTAGCTTTTTAAACTCCAGTTTTGAATAACATGTTTCTTGATGCAAGACTTGGCTTGCAGTCAAGTACTCATACTTAGGACTGTTTTTAAAGTTAACTTTTAATACCATATTTACTATGTGTTTTCAATTTGAACAAAGTAGGGGAATATGGGGCAAAGTGAAATTTTTTAGATGACTGAGCTTTTCCAAAATGAACAAATCGGAAATTTGTTTTGAAAATTTCAGTAAATAAAGAAATAACATTGTATTTTATAATAAAGCTTGCGTCGAAACAGTATTTTTTATTTTCGGCAGTTAATTTGAATCTTTAAAAAAAAGTGGAAAGTTTTCGCGTTTTTTTCCATGGGGCTAAGTGAAAAATAGAATATTTCTCTAATGAAATATTTTCTACTTGATCATAAAACATATTTTTGATCAAAAGAATCAGTAAATAAAAGGTTGAATGAATAAATGAAAAGGTAATGAAACACAAAACGAATAATTAAATGAATAAATCAATTGATAAATGAAGACAAATAAATAAGCGAGTAAAAGAAGGAATGAATAAGAAAATAATTGAATGAATGAATAAATATATGTAAGTGAATTACTTTACGAAGGAATGTAAATGAATTAATAATTAAATGTAAGTGATTTAGATTAAATGATTGAGTGAGTAAATGAAACAAACTATTTCACTTTGCCCCGTATATATTTGACTGATTGTACAGTCATAGAAAAAAAAACGAAACACTTTTAATTATTCGGCCACTATACATGCTAGAAAGGAAAAAAAGGTGTCATCCGACTTGGTTTAAAGTCTTCTTTAAAACTACGTTGGTAAAATTTTGATAAGGGACCATATACAAAGCAAAACGAGCACCAACTCTTGATTTTCAAATGGGAACCCCTATTTTTTACTACATAATTATGTTTAGACCGCAAAATACAGCCAGGGTACGAAATTTCACTGCATTCCGTGCAGTAGAACAGGAGTTATTAACGAAAAACGTTTTAGGGACCGTCACCACATTGAAAACGCTTCTTTCAAGGTCACGGCTTATCAAGTAACGGAATGTAAACAAAGAAAAGATCGAGATTATCCAGCTCAATTCTTGATCTTTTGAAATTCTCTCTTTTTCCGTAATTCGAAACTTTTTGGGCCGATAATGTTGCGCCAAAAAGCGATTTACGGTCGAAAACTTTTTTTTTTTGAAAAAAAAGTTAAAATATTTACAGATTTTTGTCTATCAGGATTAACCTAAGAATGACGGACCGGGTTTGACTGGTCCATCGTATAGATCGTTGTTTAGTAAATCGAATAAGGACAAATTAAAATTAATGGAACTTTTTGCCTTTTCTAATATGAGCCTATTGGATTGCTTATATAATCATTCAGCAAATTAGCCTCAAAGAAATGTAAATATCAAACCTTATACCTAGAATCATGATGCGAATATGTTTGATAAATGTATTGCACCTATGTTACAGGTTTATTTTGGAATGAATAGAAAGTCTTTTGATGTCAAATGAAATTGCGCGTTTTTAATTTCGCAGAACATCGGCAGAAGTTTGGGCCATCGCACACAAAAATATAAAAAATGTACCGCACAACGTGGGAAGTTGCTACATTAAATAGATTGGAGACACGAGAGAAGCAAGGTTTATTTATTCCGTGAAAATTTGCTCTGTATACATAAAATGAACGAAGCATCAATCTGAAAAATAAAACAGAAACAGAAGAATATAAATACCCGTTAATGAGCAAACTGTTCATACTCGAACTTGATTTGGTAAAAATTTGATTATATAAATTAACACAGTGGACAAACACGGTAATTGTTTTAGCGGCTTTTTTGTAATAAAAAAAAGAGAATTTGTTTCAAATCCAAATTTGATGCGGAAGATCATAATGCGTGGTAATATTAAAAAAGCATAACACAATTGGCGGTTTAAGTTAAACATGTAATGACTCTCAAAAACAATTTAGGAAAGTAATTTCCCAATGCTATTTCTAGCAACAAGTTTCGACATCGTCCAACCCGTGATTTAAAAAGACAAAAGTTATTTTAGCTTAAACCAAGGTGAACCGAAATGAGACTTCTTGTCATTTCTCCGATTTTGTAACTTAGCAGATGCAAACAAAGCTTAGTATTATTTGGTTTTGAATCGCGTACTATACACTTGCAAATGAACATCTCCTACAGTGTGAAGCTATAGGCTGGCGCAGCTATAGCACTACTACATGAAGCATACCCGGGACAGATCAGTTTAATCTATCCAGAGACTACAATTTCGTCCTTGCTACGGATTTCGCAGACTGGAATCGAAACTAATCGTGCGGGATGCAGAAGTCACCTCATTGAAGCTAAGAGTGCGAATAAACTGGTAGGTAAAGTAAATTTATTTGCTGTATGTTTACGGCATCTCACTGGTGAGATAAATTTTCTTCATCCACCAGTTTTTAGGCACTCTCGGCTTCAATGACATGACACCTGCTGCATTGTTCGGTTAATCCAGATGTTCGGTGTAGGGCTGTTGTGCTCATTATTAGGACTCTCTGCAGCCATCGAATGAGATAACCAGACCACAGTGGAGAAGCGGGTCCATGTGGCACGTTGTTTGCTTAAAGAATAGGACCAGAAAGTTGAATTAGAGGGCCAGTGTCATAAAGGTGGAGCCGAATATTCAGATATTGGATTCTGAAAAACATGCATTTAAGATAGGCATCTAGTAGTTGATAACAATAATTTTTTACAACTCTTTTTTTTTTTTTGGTCGATATTTTTCCACGTTATTAAAAAAAAAATGAAATTTTATCTTTGTCTTGCGAGAATAGTTTTAATGTGAAATGCATGGACAATGACCGAGAAAATAAATAGAAAAAAAAAAGTATTTAAATTATAATCAAGAATAGACAAAAACTCAACATAATCTAACACGCAAATTAATGTTTTGTTAAAAAAAGTTCACAATTAGCTACAACTACTACTTTCGTGCAGAATGAGGCTCAAAGCACGCGCTCCTCTACTGCTACTAAAATTTCCTCTCCTACCACATTGAAAGTTATTCAAATACTTTACAAAAAATAATAATAATAATTCCTAAAAACCAGTAAACTTATCTAAGAGCAAATATTACCTATTGACCCATCTGGATACTGTTAAAGGCGAAATTTCACACTGTCGGCTATTTTTCGAGTGCTTTATCCCGATTTAGACAAGGCAATAATTTTTCCTTTTAGCAAATTATTACCGGGAAGAGCCATTAATTCTACACTGTCTATTGCAAGAAAAAAAAAAAAAAAAAATCAGAAGTATTTTAAGTGTCTCTTTTAATTAAAAAATTTCTATAAAATATTCTTTTATTAAACAATGAAGTAGTGCTTCGCATTATTTACACATTGACGTTTGAATGATATCCACAAAAAACTGACGGTTGCAATATTGTGTTGTTTTTCTGCTGAGACAACGAATGAATTCATGCATTTAAAAAATTCATAGACGTAACTCTAATGTAGAAAAACCACGTTATAATTGGTTTGCTTATTTTGTTGAACATTTTTTTTTCTTTTTTTACGAAGAAACCAACTTTCATAATTTCTGTTTTAAAAAAATATACGGTCCCCTAAAGTAAGAAAAAATGAAGTTTTAAGCATAGTGCAAAAACTACTGAATATTTTGAGCTCAAATTTTGGATTCCTGCACAAAAGCTCCTCTAGATTGTTTTTCTGTTAAAATTTACTATGGTTTCAGATCATATTTTTTTCGAAAAGTAATAAAATAATTCATAAAAAAACTAAAATTACATTTTAGATGTTGTAAAGGGCGTTTTTATTATTGGGTCGATTCATATTTTGATACAAAAAAACAATCTTTGCCGTGCCTAATCTAGTTTTTGTGTTATGAGTAAAAATATCAAAACACGTTTTAACATTACGAGAGGAATTTTTCAAAACTCGATTCTGAAGTAATGGCTGGATCGAATTAAACAAAACTTTGCATACAAAGTTAAAAAAGGATGCTGATCACAAATATGTGATAAAAAAAGGGGGTTCTCATTGAAAAATTTGAAGTTGATGCTCGTTTTAATATGAAGACGACCCCTTAACAACAATTTTTTAACATAATTTTGTAGAACTTTTTATTCCTGAAACAATGAAACCTCTCACGTGTCTGTAGTGTCAATAGTCGTTGAATACGATCGAGTGTTTCGTTTTTTTTTTCTATGACTGTACAATCCTTATATATTATTTCTGTAGCCTGTTTTTGGTTTCTGCGCCAGATTTTCCTCAATTCTTGATCGATTTCTTTGATTTACGCCTTATTTTAAAGCTTATGGTGCTGACTACTGACGAAAAATAGACCCACGGTCTAAAAATTGTGTTTTTCAGCCGAAAAACCTGTTTTAAAGAACCAGAATGAGGTTTTCAGTTAAACTTATAACTTTAATTTGCGCTATGCCTGACAGAGCTGAATAGCTTGATCGGCAGAGCGTTCTCTTCGCAACCAGAAGAATGCGTGTTCGGGACCACGTCCGGACAATCTGCATCAAAAAATTAGAAAAATATCGTGCATTACATGAATAATAAATATGAGGGAACAAATGAGGTAGAAACGCTCCTAGCTGTTATGAAAACTTGATGCAACACGGAGCTAAATTAATAGAAAATGTAAGAAGTATAAGTATCAGAAAATATAAGTATCAGGTTTAAGATTTCAGACTACATTGGAATTATTTTATGTTCAGTAAAATATAATAAATTGCATGTTGACATATAGTTTCTTCTAATGAGTTTTTGACTCCTTGTACAAATAAAAAAATACTACCTCAATTTAAAGGGTAATATATATATTTTTCTTCTTTTTGCAAAAAAAAAAAAAAAAAAAAAAACAAATAGCGTATCACATTTTTACTACATTTGAAAAGCTACGCTTAAAAAAGAACTTAGTTCAAATTATTTTGTATTTTAACCGTGCTGTTAAATGATGAACACGTGCTGCCATCTAAGTCATAACGGTTCAAACAGCCTGCGATAACAAATTGTAAATAAAACATATTTTAAAAATAAAAACACTTCTCGGCAAGAAAAAAAATTTAAAATTACCTGTGGTTATTTTTTTTTTCGGTAGAGCGTTCGGCTATAAAGTGTATGAACTTCGGGCCAGTTCGGACTGTCTGACATAATAGCAAATTTACAATAATATTACGCATTACATGTACTCATAACATACAACAGATAACACATGTAATAAAATAAATTGCAGTGGGAATGCTATTTGGTGTTTCGACTCCTTTATGTTGGCTACAGTTATCATTCAGATAAGTTGACTGCTAATCGAAGGGTGTTCTTCCCTTTATTTCTTTAAGCTTTGACTCCGTCCAGACCACTGAGCATAATGTAAGCATAAAAAAAGAATTAGATATACCTCAAGGGAATCCTTTTTGTGTAGAAAAACATTTTCATTGTATGCTGAAATGTAGATTTTTCTAATAGCAGTGTTCGAACTTTTGTACAAATGAAAAAATTCTATAACAAACTAAAACTACGAGTTTCAACCAGTAAACCTTTAATTATTTATTCTAATACGATATATAAAACATTAAAATTATCATCAACTTCATTAGTAAGAAATCATTTTCTACTCCTCTGCTTTCGGCTGAAAAAAAAAAAAAACATTTTGTCTGCGTTCGAAAAATTACACTTAAAAAACGGACTCAGTTCAACTGGTTTTGGTTTTGAATTTCAAGTGTTCGATTAAAAGAAAAACAAGTGCGGGCTTTTGAGCCGTACAGGTAAAAGAAGCCTGTTATGGGAAAATGTTGAATATTCAAAAATAAAAACACTTATTTTTTTCAACCGAAATTATTACTTCTCTAGAATGTTTTTTTCAATCGCTACGTGAGATCTTCATTCTTTAATCAAATTCCATGTTTTACGAATAAATTTAAATCGTATCATGCTGGCTAATGACAAAACATAGACGCATAATCTTATTATTTTTTTCGGCGAAAAACTTTTTTACTGTGTTTTATTACGCATTCCTTTAATGAATAGCATTCGAAAAGGAAGGCACAGTTGCTAGGTTTGTTGGAGCGTCGTACTGTTCATCAGAATGGCGCCAGTTCGAATCCGTGATACTAAATATCTCTTTAATGTTTCTTTTTTTTCCGTCAGATGCTCACATGGGCAGGACTGTATTTGCCACAACCTGTTTTTTCACATGCAAAATTACTGATTTTTCACGTGTCACTCAGTCACACTTTTAATGATCTTTATATTTGCATTGAAAATACGTACAACCACACTCTCAGAAATGGACTTTCATATTCGACGAAATTTTCTTCGTTTCTGACGAAATCGCTTCCAGGGATATGCTCCGAGCGAACATTTCGTCAAATTGAGGAAACTGCTTTCGTCTCTGGTTTGAAGATGCGAATTTCGTCAAATGTAACGAAATATTTCTTCATTCTAGTTTCGTCAAATCGACAATCATTTTCGTAGTTTTGAGAGTATTAGTTTCGTCAAATTAATTTCGTCAAATTTGAGCATGTTAATTTCGTAATTTTTTGAGTTTCTTTTATTTTTATTTTTTCTTTTTTGAGCTGATTAGTTTTCTTTCTTTCTTTTTTTTTTTTTTTGACGATACTGACGAACCTCGTTAATTCGAACACGCTTAAAAAGAATTATTTCTGAAACGGACTTTTTTGTAATCTCTGTCCCATTGTTTTTGTTTTTCGGATAAGACGAATTCTGTTAAGAGTAATCGATTTTAATGATCCATTAAAGTTCGTTTTAACGAGGTTCGACTGTATCTTATAAGATTTAGTCAAATCTTTACTTCAGAATCTTACCACCATAATTTCCCACTTTGATGCGCATAGTCACACTCACAGGCCCGTCATTTACGGGGGGGGGGGGGTATTTATGGGGGTTGACATTTCTCTCCCCCCCCCCCTTGATTTTTGAACTTTTATTCTTTACGTACGAAAGGCCGTGGTTTTAGTTGGTTCTCTATAAAAATGTTGAGTGTACACCTTTTTCCACAATTGAAAAAAAAATCGAAATAACTGGCCTGCACTCCCCCCCCCCGCCTAAAGCAAAAGCCAAGTATTTGTTGAAAAAAGAGACACATAAAAGATGTTAAAACATTTTTTATTAATGTAAAAATACAAGCAGACAATTTCTTTAAAATGTAAAAATAATTATTGCAAATTCAAGTTAAAGAACAATGTGAAATGATATCTGGGAATTAGGGCTTTACGATGCATCGATGCATCGTAAAATACCGATGTACAGTACACCCTACATCATTACACCGGTTTAAAATAAAAACCTCTAAACCGATAGATCGGTGTGCTCCTCAAGTTTGCTTACATCCAAGCTTTTTTTTTTTTTATCCAAGCAAAAAAAAAAAAAAAAAAAACACAGAAACCCGCATGTTAGTCCAGTCCCATAAACTCCCCATGGTATCTAACTAAAACCCCATAAGGGGGATTTTCCTGCAAAAAATCTATTTTTTGCCGGATCTTTTCCATATTTGGCACAGAGGTTCATTCTTGATGCTCAGGAATACTCATTGAGCAGTTTCCTTCCCGCTATGGGGGGGGGGGGGGAACAACCCTCATAGGGGATCACCTTATAAAAGCCAAGTTTTTGTCTGATTTTTCCAAATTTGGCACAGAGGTCCTTTGGTGCTCGGGAATGCACACACAATGGTTTTAGTCCCTCCATGGGGGGGGGGGGGGGCAACGCCCATGGAGTTTCTCCTTACAAAAACCAAGTTCTGTCGGATTTCTTCTAAATTTGGCACAGAGGTCATTTGATGCTCGGGAATTCAAAAAGTAGTTATCGTCCCTCTATTGTGGGGGGGGGGGGGGGGGAGGGGGTGCTTCCTATAAAAACCACGTTTTTGTCGAATCTTTTCCAAATTTTACACAGAAGTCTTTTAATGCTCGGGAATTCAAGCAGGATATTTTTCGTTCTTCTATGGGAAGGGGGGGGGGCAACCCCTCATTGGGGTTATTCTTATAAAAACCAATTTCTGTCGGATTTCTTCTAAATTTGGCACAGAGGTCGTTTGATGCTCGGGAATTCAAGCAGATTAGTTTTCCTTCCTCTATGGGGGGGGGGGGCAACCCCATTGGGGTTCTCCTTATAAAAAGCAAGTTTTTGTGGGATCTTTTCTGAATTTGGCACAGAACTTCTTTGATGCTCAGGAATTCTCATTGGGGAGTTTTCGTCCAGCTATTGGGGTCTTTTTTTTTTTTTTCAAAAACCAGTTTTTATAAGATCTTTTAACAATTTGGCACAGAATTCCTTTGATGCTCGAGAGTTCCCCCATTTTAGTCCCGCTATGCATGGGAATCCCCCGCGTGGGTTTTTGTCGGATCTATTCCAAGTTTGGTACATTTGTCCTTTGATGTTTGTGAATTCCCATAGGGTAGTTTTCGTGCCAAATTTGGGAAAATTCTGACAAAAGCTTCGATTTTTGCAAGGAAAACTCCCCTAATCGGGGGTTTGCCACCTATAGCGGGAAGAATAATTCAAACTGCTTCAACTACTCGCGATGTAAGTTTGGCGATGCATCACGATGTAAAAATTCCTACATCGTCCAGTCCTACTGGGAATATAGAAGTGCTACTTCCTCAGCAGACATTGGGTTCTGGAAGAATAAGACATAGGTTACTTTTATGCAGAGTTACATCAATATTTGCTCAAGAGAAAATTGCTGGGGATTTAATTCTTCACTGAATCGCATAAAAAATTCTAGAAAAAAAAAGAAGATTTTTTTAAAACTAATACCATAAATTTTAAAGAAATAGTGCAGTAAAATGTACAGCTTTAAGTTTGTATATCTTTGTTCGAAAATTAGATACAGAAAATGAAATTAGATAATCTTGAAAAAAAGCTTACCTTTTTCTTTTTTCAATCGATTATTTGTCTTATTAATTTTGCTTCTATATAGAATGCTTGTTTGGCAAAATTTATGTTTAATACAAGAAGTGTATTATTGCATGCAGTACATACTTTATACTTTGAAGTACTTTGGTACATACTTCATATTTACCTGTCTGGAACTTCAAGGGAAATTAGGTACCTTTATATAACATAATTGATTAGAACTTTACTGATTTACTAAGATAGCTCCATAAGCATTAATGCAACCATGGCCAACGCTAAGACAGAATTGCAAGTAAGAGATTCAAAGGTATGTAATGAAAATAGTGACTAGCGTATCGAGAAAAGTTTACTAGTTTTTATCATATACTTTTTATTTTCCTTTCAATTTTTCAATTGAAATTTTACATAGACATTTTACTTTGTCTGCAGCAAAAACCATTACTCTAACTTAAATTTGGACTTACTAGTAGTTCATCTATGAAATGCTTTTGAAGAGAATTTCCTTTATTTTGCTGATAATTCCTTGAGGCAGCAAATATGGCAATAAAATTAATGCTGTATTTATTTCAGCTGTAGAAACTATGTATAATGGAAAAATTCATAATTATCACAAATCAGGTAACACAAATTAACATAGAATTTAGCGTACTAAATGTGAAAATAAATAACAAAGAACGCTTTATAATTGTTATTATTTTCAAACGTGCTGCTAACTTACCTTTTTTTTAAATCAAGGTTACCTTCAATAATTTATTTTACATTTGGGGAAAAAATGAAAAAATATTGAAAATATTTAGCTGCAAAGCACAAAGATATAGTTCTTTATAGAAATTAATATTTTCTTTGTAACTTAAAATGCTTTGTTTTAAATTAATACTTACTTTACTTCATGTTTTATTTTGCAAGTAAAACCATTCAAAAGAAAAAAAAGAAAGACAGACTCAACAAATAGTGAAGTATTGATACAACATAAACAAGAGACAGCTGCAGAAGGGGATGACATTAAATAAACAACATGGGGTGCGACTTTAATAAGTCCGGTCAACGAGCCTAACAAAAAAAAGGGGGGGGGGGGCGGGGGGGGGGGTATCATTTCTGAACCGTAAGCTGATAGCCAGTTTGCATTTATTTTTAATTGCATTAAGCGCTTTTTTTCCTCGATTTTTGTGGGCTTGTTTAAAAGGTTGTTAAGCAATTATTAAAAAATATCTTTATGAACACTTTTGTGAGATAAAGTTCTTAATACTTTCTGATTATTAATCTCTTCAAAATCATATTTCATTTTTCTATTAAAATATTTCATGTAGTTTTGTTAACAATTAACTATAGATCTATTGTTTACCCATTTCAAAATATTAATCTTACCTAATGGGTAGTGCAATATTTCATTGAAAATGATAAGTGTTACGTACACTTTTGTGAGAGAGCTACTGTATAAATTATTATTGTATTGAATAAAATATTACATGTAGAGTAGAAGAAGAAAAAAATACCAATACTTAGAGAGGGGGTGGGGGGGGGGGGGGGGAATATTTGTTAAAGAAAATAAAAATTGCAGAGGAAAAAAATTTTGAATTATTAAACAAAAACACTTCGTTCACCAGAATTATATTAGTAAAATTCATGAAGAAGAATGAAAACACATAACCATGAAACATATTCAACGTTGAAATTAAAAGCTTCAAAGTTCTATGCTCTTTATCAAAGCGCTGTATTTATTATCTGCGTTGCTGTAGCGACGGTGGAATTTTTTATGTAAGTTTAAATTCGTAAAAATGCTTTGATCATCTTTGTCAATTGTCTAACGGGGGGGAAATAAAGGAAGTACGTTTTCGGAAACAAATGTCAACAAACACACATTTTCATTTGCAAATAAAAAATAACGCTAGTTAAGCCTAACGTGGAGGTGACTCAAAGTTAGTTGATACAGAATTCCAAACCAAATCGAACAGGTCGTTTTCAATTTTAATGTGTTTTAAATCCAACAATAAACACAACACTAAACAAAAATGTAACAAAACATAAAAGAAGGCACATTGCACATACAAATTTTAATAAATACTAACCTTCTTTATGAATTCTTTAGAATAACTGCCGTAAAATATTTTAACGAGCAAGTACAAGACTGAAACGAAAACTCCCAGAATGCACTGCAATGTGACGAAATCGGGACGAAATTATTTCGTGAAAAATTTGAGATTTCTGGTTTCGTCAAATATCACGTGATTCGGTGACGAAAGGATCGTAGAAAATAACGAAATAGTGCTCGAGGATTGCCGAATCGTTAAAATTGAGCGTTTCATTTTTGACAGTGCAAAAGGGGAGCGATGATCAAATTATCACAACGTTGTATTTAACGAGGTTTTGTTACTGATGTCTTCAAATTACATGCCTTCTCTTTTGCGCTTACTTTTTTCGGTTTTTCTTCATGATATTCTTTCTTTGAAATTTTTAAAGAGCGAAATGCCTTATGAAACGATTCGAAGTACAGTGCGGAGTTCCGCACGGGTCGACTAGTTTATTTAAAATACAAATAAGCTCAATATTAACTAAATTAATACTGCATTGAATATTAGGAGGCCTCAATGTTTAAAATGTTAATAACAAGAACTTTATCATTTTATAGTAACAAAACACCTTTTTTTACTTACAACAAAATATTACAATATTTAATCAATTTTTTTTAAATTGCCTGTATTACCAAATGCTTTAATCTTTGGCGGTATTTTTTTCCTGACTGGAATAGACTACATATGGCACTATATAGTTATAATAATACCAGATAGGTGGAGCTAAAAGCAGAGTAAATATTTCACCATTTCACTTTGCCCCATGTTCCCCTACTCTATTTTTAGGAAGAGCCTTAGTAACTTACTTTATTACGAGATATAGACGTGTTGATTGATATCTCCTTTAAAAAGGAAGAAAAAACCTATTCATTGTCCCAAGTTCTTCCTTCTTAACTTGGACACTAAAAATTTTTTAATTTTTCGTTTTCTTATACAGTCGTAGATAGTAAACAGGGACACCTAACTAAAAAAATTTTGAAACGTCACTGATTACTTACGTGGAACGTTTCGGGATTTCACTGGTTTTCATCAATTTCCCGTGAAAATTAAGTATCTTTGTCAAAAGGTTTCCTAAATTGCTACAAGTTACACGGATGCTGACTTTTGAATGTTTTTTTTTTTTTAAGTTTTTAGCTACCAGTTTAAAGATTATCTCAGCGTATTAATCAAATGTACGGGCTTAAAATCGATCGCAGCTCGTCCAGATGTATTAAGCTCCTGAGAGCGAGTAGGTCAATGGCTTCAGGTTGATAACGCCCTTCAGAGCGAATATGTCTCTGAATTCCGAAGCTTTGACAAGAGTAAGAGTTGCAGCTCTATCTCAGTTCTGGCAGTGGTTGCAATAATGTACTTGGAACATTCTTGATAAAGTAATAGTTTGCCACCTTCTTGATCTACCAACTTGGTTGATCAGGAAAGTGTCAAAATATTACTTTAAACCTGCTTAAGTGTATTTTGAAAGTTCTAGAGATATGACTCGCCAAAACCGGGGAGACCTAGACGCGCATTTTACTCATTGAAATTCGAAAACACACCTTAAAAATGAGTCAAGCGTTATTTCAAGCTTGCATCTTTTAAAATGGCGAGAAGAACAACTAGAGTTTTAAAATATAGAGTACTAAATAAAGCGTATTATGATAAAATTTTCAAGATGTTATTGTGGTGAGATCTTTTGAATTAAAATCCGTGTGTCAAGGCTGAGATTAGAATACAGTCGAACTCGCTTATAACGAAAGCCAAGGGGCTAAAACGAGTTTGCAAAGAATCCCAAAAACGCTAACACATATGTTTAGTTTGTTTAATTATTTCTGCACTGTACCAAAGAAGTTGGTTAATTTGCTTTGAATTCTTAAATTGTGTCTTTCTTGTATTATTGTTTTCCAAGAAGAACTCATGGTATTGAAAATAATGCCTTTTGCACCCCAGGCTTCGTAAATAGTTTGAAGTTTTTATGTATATTAAAAGATATTGCTTGTGTTGCGACTAATTCAGCATTTGCTTGAACTCTAGTTAAATAATTTTCGGAAACAAATATCTCGGTGATAATGTTGGCGTCAAGAAATATTTTTTGAATGCTTCTCTACTTCCCAAATTAAAGAAAAGCGCTTTACGTGTTCTCGAATTTATGACTCATCAGTAACTTTCAGTTGACTTTGGAATGCTCAAGACATTTTTCTAAGAATGGATGAACTGAGCTGGAAGTAAGTAGAAATTTTATGAATCACAATGTACTGCTCGTTTTAAGTGGGGTGTTAAAAGTGAGTTATGCCCTCACAGATTAACGTTATATCAACCAGGTAATTCCAATTTCCCTGTTAAACTCAGGTTCTCCTTACATCAGGGTTCATTATAAGCAAGTTCAACTGACTAGCATTCTCCAAAAGTATAATTTTCCGATTTAAACTTATTTTTGGATAATACAAGGGTATAATATCAATAATATTATACGATACCGATAATATGGCGGCACTATGTCCATCGTAAGTTGCTACGATGTTCCGAAAATAATCATCATTCATGTTGATATGAATGATGATTATGTTCAGAATATCCATCAAGTCTTTAAACCATCATTTGAATTTTTAATTTTTAAGTCTTGAAGTCATTATTTAGATCAAGCCTTTAAAAGTTTCAAAACCCGCTATTGTCATTTGATGGCCAATTGTAACTTTAAAATAATCTTAATACTCACAAATAATATTGATTATGTGTTTGTAAAAGCAAAAAACATTCAATTTTTTTTTTAACCTTTGACATACATGCCAATTTCAAACCTAAAACAGTTTGTAAGCGTCTAACTTTCAAAACGCGTACACTAGAGAACTGTTGTTACTGGCTGTAGTTAGTGATACATGACGGCTCTTCGAAGTCCCTCAGATTCCTAATAGTGTTAAAAGGAGACGCAAATTCAAACGCTTATACGTTTTGGCATTACTTCCACTACGCTAGATCGGTGGCATAGCCAAAGAAAAATTTCTTAGGAGGATATGGTGAAAAAAGTAATTTTCAAAGTTTTGTAGGGGGATATATCTCCAAAACCTTTTTATACGCCACTACGATATAAATGATATACAGTAAAGCATTGTTTATCCGTTTTTTTATACGTTTTTATCATTTATACGTTTCTTAAATTGGTCACTGCAGAGAGAGTCCAATACATATTAACGAATACCTATTATACTTTATTTCACTTATACGCTTTTTTCTGCAATCCATTCAAAAACGTAAAAGCGGTGCTTCATTTTACTTTAATGCTCTTAACTAGGGATTGCATTAACTGATGCACAAAAGTAATATATATATTAGTTCTGACTTATATACTATGATGTAATGATGACAGAAAATTTAAACTTAATTGAATAATTGCCGGACTTATTTTCATGAAAACTTTCAAAAACTAATACTCAATCTCTAAAACGATTTTTCTCCCATCCGTCGTGTTATTGCGCAAAATTATAAACTCAGCTCTTAGGATTTTATGGGACTTAAACGGGAAAGAAAGATGAAAAATAGTCTCCATTTTTCTTTTATCACCAGCAGTTTTGAAAACGCAATGCTTTGTAAAATCCAGTGATGTCCTATTCCGCAGCAAATATCGAAAGCTTTGCCGGGAAAATTTTCTCTCGAGAATTCGAGGCAGTATAAAATAAGCAGAATAAAACATGAAGTTCAATCCTCCTTTTCCGATCTCACATTTCTTTCCTTTTTTGACATATTGCGATAAGCACAAATCTCAAGAGTTCGGAAATATGAAGTCACTAAATGAAAGAATTTTTGCCAGAAGGAGAGTCAAATAAGCACTGTGATTTTTTTAATGTGAGTTTGTTTATATATTTGTTGTTTTGTTTGTAAAGTTTTCACGTCGTAACTACTCAAACGGTCATCATGAAACTTTGTATACACGTTGTCAGGGGTGCCGGAGTGAACATAGGGTACCTTTCGTTAAGCAGAAAAATCCCGGATTTTGAGTCCGATTATAAAGAAAATAATAAATTTGCAAGAATCTCATCGAAAAAAAAGTCATATTTGTTTGATTTTTGAATCATGTTAAAGCCCTTAAAAAGCTGCACAATGTGAACTTTACCCCCAAGTTCGAGAATTAATTAGAACACCCTCTAATTCTTCATTTTCAATTGATTTCACATTCTCAAACCAGACTTATTTTCATTTTTAAAGTACCGTCTGAGGTTTCTGGTCATGAAATCTAAATTAAAATAAAAAAAAATAAGGAAAAGTTTTTAAAAACATGCCTTTCTTTTTCTCATCAAAAAAAAAAATTGAACTAAAAAATTGAAAATAATTTTCTTTTATCACAAAAAATTTATCCTACATAACACATAAGTTAACATCAGACCTATTTTATTACGATACATTGAAATTATCATTTAAATTAGCCAAATCCATATTAGTTACCAGTTTGTTTCGCACTCTTGGCTTCCTTAAGAGTTTTTCCATCTCCAGCTCAGTCACTTTTCTATGCCAGGCTGATGAGTGCTGATAAGCACGAAACTGCAGTCCTCGGCTGGAAATGACTGAGCTGGCGGTGTATTTCACGTAGCTGTTCGTATACATCTAAAAAGCTGTCATAGTCGCAACAATGTCCTTACAACTCGACAGTTTCGTTTGAAGAGCCCTTTGGCACAAGCTTTCACACTTTCAATCGTACCTCTCTGTGCATCTTATATGCACATAGCGCGCTTACCCTTTCGTCACTTGCGACGAAATTTAACTCATCTTTTACAAAACTACATTCTTGCCGAGTTTGTTGATTGCAGCTCAATTTATTCTTGATGCATACATTTTTTTGTGACGAAGTGTATTTCAACCTTTGAAGACAGTTCAGTTTTCGCTACTTAGTCACTCTCAACGATTCCGATTTTGAACTAAAAATTTAAGTCCAAGCATTAGAAAAAATCTAATGAGATTCAAAAATAGCGTTAAAAAATAGTTGTTCGTTACTTCAAAGTCTAAAGCGCCCTCTATCGGCATTTTATAAACTACATCTTCAAAATGTATCGTCAAGAAAATTCTGATAAAAAGAATAATTTTAGTGAAAATCGCAAACGAATCGACCAATTTTTCCGTTTTTTTATGATCATTTGAAATTTTGAACCCTAAACTTTAATGGCGCCTGTCTCCTACGGAAAATGTATCGGACCCTTATTTTTGCTGTTATATTGTTTGTCCAGATATGTACTAACTACCCTTAAAGTTTTACCCAACAGTTCAGAAACACCCTGTATTGACGAAAGAATGCGAAAACATCTTGTAGAGTGAAACATTTCTTGTGATTTCAGTTTGTCTCATTTTCGATTTAAAACTGATCAGGTCAAAGATCAGTACATTGCTTTCAGATTGTTTCTGCATTGACTTTAAACTTATCAGATCAAAGACCTCTACATTTTAAAGCGAAATACCTTAAAAAGAAGCGAAGTATATCTTTTCACTGGTTGTTAAGTTTTTTTTTCTTTGGTGAGAGAAATTTGCTTTCATGCAACTTGTAACGATTTACGAAGCATTTCGCAAATATACTTGTTTTTCACAGGAAACTTTGGGAAACCCCAGAAAAGCCCGAAATTTTTTCCCGAAAATAACACTTGTCTACAAAAAAAAAAAGTCTTTTACATGGAAAAAAATACCTGATCTTAGTGTAAAATGAAGCGTTGAATTCAAATATGCAAACAGTTTTTCTCCATCACCCCACAGATTTTTTGTATAGACTAAAGTTTGAAAGAAATGTGCATATTCACATGCATGACTAATATTAAAATAATGATCAATTACTTAGCTATTGTTCTTTTCTTTCTGTATATGGCTTCAGGAACATCCCTTTTAAGCGTCTAGCATTAATTAGCAAAAATTTATTCGCTTGCACAATGGGGGCTTTTCCAAATATGTTTTTTTAGCTATACTCTAATAATACGTAGAAATTCTGGTTTTAAGTAGTCGAGTTCCAACTTACGCGAGAGGTGAGTTCCAAGACACTTCGTGTAAGTCGGAATTTCGCGTTGTGGAACAAGGTATGTTTAGTAATTTTTTTATAAGCATACTCAATTGTTTCAGACGTTTGTAAAAACCCTTCATATTGTTTCAAACCATTTATTAACTATATATTGCAGTATCTTTTACAAAGAACCGACTTTTTCTGTATTTTAGAAAAAGCGTTATTATTTGACATAAAATTCTGTAATTTAGCACAAAATCAATGATTAATGGGGGAACTTAAAATAAAGCAGTATGGTACTTACAGTATGTACACTACAGTATTATTATAGCACTTAACAATATCGATATAGCATGTATATTTGTAATTTAAAAAATGAAGGTTTATGCAGCGCGATCAGACTGTTATCAACGTTCAACGTATTTAATCATCGTTCACGTGTAAAATGAAAAAAAAAAAGTTAAGAATCGGAGTGGTTACTTGTATTAACTAAAGCAAAGCGTTGTTTAGACTAATACAGTGGGTGAACTTCCGCTTTCAGTGATGCTAAAGGGATGAAAGTCCATTCATAAAACCAATAGTGTCTACGAAGCCCATTCTAACTCTCCGCCTCTCTTTTCCAAAAAATTTCATGTTGCAGGCGAGTAATTTGTGTCCGCATTAAAAAATTCATTACTCATGAAATACTCGCGTTTCGTCGCCATTTCGCGTAAGTGGGATCGCGTTGTAGCGGGATCCGACTGTACTCAAATTCAGCACCTGTGTTACAAAGTCTCAATAAAGTTTTTGAAAAGGCCAGTAGAATAACACTTTGTCTTTTTTTTAAAAAAATTCTTCTTGATATTGCCTGATATTCGCATAGGAGAAAACATCATTGTATTAATAAAATTTAACAGCTAATAAAATTTGTTAAATTCAATTTTAGGCCAGAAATAATTGTTCCATGATTGTTTGTAAGTCTTTATGTTGCACTAAATTGTATCTGAAAAAGACTTGCAAATCACCATATGTTTCCTTCATTTCGACTAAATATGCTAGTGATACCGAAAGCAACGTGTTTCAATCATGCAATAGTATATCTTTTAAACTTGTTTCGAAAGAACTAATACCAAGTCTGTTTGATATTAAAATACAAACATATCCATTACAGAGGAAATACTATTACAGTATACTAAAGTATATTCCTTAGAGTAAAATTAATGAATTCTTTATGTTTGCATTTATAATAACTTGTAGAAAATTAATGCAATACTGCGTAAGAGATGAACAGAATGAATAGAACAGTGACAAACACAAGATTAAAAAAGAACAAACCTTTATTTGCAAGCACGGAAACTAAACTGATTTAGTGTTGGCGTTGCCAATCAAGAAGTTTAAACTAAACATTACAAATATTGATACGATATAAAATCGATATATTACAGTACCCCCCTTCAAAAAAATGTATAAACACTATAATACAATAAAACAACTAAAAGCCAAGTCTATCGGGTTTCTTCCTATTTCTCAATGGGTATCTCCTAACAGGAATTTTAACATCAACATTTTCATTTGGCATATTAGTAACATTATCTTGTACAATGCATTCGGGATTTACATTATTATCAAAAATAGGAGAACTAGTACTACAATCTGGTACATTATTATTAGAACTTGACAAATTATCAGAAAAGGATGAATTATTATCCGAACATGATGTATCATTAGAAACATTAATCGGTTGACTGTCCTGAATAATGTCATTTGAAGGTTTTATTTCATCACAATCAGACAGTTCTTTATACATATCATCTTCAACTATACTTGAATCGGTATCATTAATAGAAGATGGACGGATTTGCCCATTATGCGCTAAAAAAAATTTACCATCAATATTGACTACCCATGTGTTAAAAACTTTTAGCTTAACTAATGTGCCTTGAGTCCACTTTTGTTTACTTCTATGAGATCGTATCCACACAATTTGATTAGGTGAAAAACTATAATTTCTAGAATGGGAACGGTCATGATAAAATTTCTGCTCGAATTGTTTCTTTTCAACATGCGAAGAAGTGCAGGGATGGAGTAAATGTAATGTTGTTCTAATATGACGACCTAGAAAAAGGTCGGCTGGTGACTTTCCAGTCGTACTGTGCGGAGTCGAACGATACATTAACAAAAATCGCTGAATTTTGTTACCGATAGATGAGTTATCATTCCTATCAGCTGATATTTTATCTAGAGCATATTTAAACGTTTGCACAGATCTTTCGGCTAATCCATTAGATTTTGGATGATAAGCAGGAATCAGGGTATGCACAACACCAATAGATTTTAAAAATTGCGAAAATTCATGAGAAATAAATTGAGGACCATTGTCCGAAACAATTTCTAAAGGAAACCCATACCTTGAAAACAATTGCTGTAGAGCTGCTATAGTACTTGACGATACCGTAGAAGACATTTTAATTACTTCGATCCATTTGGAGAAACTGTCAACCACGATTAGGTAATTACTTTGATACTTCTGAGCAAAATCAATATGGACACGATGCCATGGTGCTTTCGGCCAGCGCCATGGTTGAAGCGGAGATGCAGGAGGATCTCTAGCTGTTTTCTGACAAGCCAGACATTGAGATGAGATACCTTCTATGTCTTTATCCAAATTTGGCCACCAAACATGGCTACGAGCAATAGCTTTCATCTTTGTTGTACCCTGGTGCGTACCATGCAGCAAATCGAATACTCTGCTTCGGTATACATTTGGAATAACAACACGCATGCCCCACAACAAACAGTTCTTGTCACACGAAAGTTCATCTCTCCTATTGAAGAAAGGCTTTAACTCAGGATTATCGGTACTTTCTGGAAATCCACTCTGAACATACTTCAGCATTACACCAAGAATTTTATCTACTCGCATAGCACGAGCAATGTCATCCGACATCAGAGGCAATTCGTCAACATAAGATACCCGAAAAATATCAGAAGGATACATATCTGTTTCAACATTTTCATCAGGTAATCTAGACAAAGCATCAGCATTCTGGTGTAAAATTCCCTTTTTGTACTTAATTGTATACTTAAATGAAGATAATAATAGAGCCCACCTTTACAATCGTGCAGCAGACATAGCAGGAATGGATTTATCGGGAGCAAAAATAGTCAACAAAGGTTGGTGATCCGTGACCAGGACAAATGTCCGTCCGAACAGGTACTGATGGAATTTCTTGCAACCGTACACTATAACTAGAGCTTCTTTTTCTGTTTGTGAATAATTACTTTCAGCTTTAGTCAACGTTCTAGATGCATAAGCAACAGGACGTTCCTCCCCTTCCACTATATGCGATAAAACTGCCCCTAGTCCAACAGGAGAAGCATCACAAGACAGTTGTAAAGGCAACCTTTCGTCATAGTGAGCTAAGACAGTTTTAGAAGTTAACAAAGACTTACATTTTAGAAATGTTTTCTGGCACTGTTTGGACCAGATCCATGGGACATCCTTGTTAAGTAATTCATATAGAGGTGATAACAATGTAGATGAATTTTTAATAAATTTAGCATAATAATTTAAAAGTCCTAAAAAAGATTTGAGCTCTGTGACATTTTGTGGTGTTTTGATATTTTTTATTGCAGACACCTTTTCTTCAGTTGGATGAATTCCAAATTCATCTATTATATGTCCTAGAAACTCAACATTAGTTTGCATAAAAACACATTTATCACCATTAAGATTCACATTGTATTTTAAAAATTGTTGTAAAACATGCTCTAATAAGCGAAAATGTTCTACTTTTGTAGTTGATGAAATTAAAATATCATCCTGAAAGCAAATAACTGAAGGAAAACCTTGCAAAATTTGTTCAATAATAGATTGAAACATTGCAGAAGCGGAAGTAATACCATACTGTAATCTAGTAGGTCTAACTTAACCCAAGATGAGTATTAAGTGTCAAAAGTTCCTGAGATGCGTCATCTAATTCAATTTGTTGATATGCATGAGTCAAATCCAACTTAGTAAAAACTTACCTCCCCGAAGTGTTGCAAATAAATCTTGTTGGGTTGGTAGAGGGTACTGATTCGCATCCAACATTTTATTGACACTGACTTTGAAGTCGCCACATAACCTGACTGTTCCATTCTTCTTTGGCACAACAACGAGCGGCGTAGCCCATCTTGAATGTTCAACAAACTTCCAAATACCTCTTTGCTCCAGAAACCTGATTTCATCAGAAACAGCCTTTTTTACTGCATACGGAACTGGTCTAGCCTTGCAAAAAATTGGCTGATAGTCATCCTTCATTTTAAGCACAGCTTTAAAATGCTTGATTGGTTTGTCACTCACTTGAAAAATATCTTTGCATTTTCCCTTAAGAGCTTCAACACAACTTTCATTTTTAAAGGATACTGAAAATATTTCACTCCAATTTAATTTGAAAATCGATAACCAGTTCTTTCCAAAAAGAGATGCACCATCACCCTTCACAATAACTAACGGTAACATTTCGCACTGATTATCGCACTTAACTTCTACGAGAATTTCTCCCATTACTGGAATTTCTTTTCCATTGTAATCTTTCAGTCTAGTAGATGATGTCAAGATTTTAGAATTTGGCAAACTGTTCCTTACCCATACTTCTGATGTAATAGAAACGTCAGCGGCTGTATCTAGTTCCATGTCTAAATTTTTGCCATTAATAGTGACCGGAATTATATATTTCTTATTTCCCGAAACTTGATTTACTGATTTCACAGCATAGAGCGAAAGCTCAGATTCACTTTCCATTACTTCAACCTTTTTAGCTGAAGAACCTCTACTTCTACACACTGGTGAAATATGTCCTATTTTGCCACAACTGTGACATTTAGCATTTTTGTACTTGCACTTAGCAAAATCATGTGTAGCACCACAACGATAACACTTCAAGTTTTTCTTGCCATTAGTATTTGCAGCAGAGTTCATACGTGGTTGAGGGTTTTTATTTGCGTTAACGTGTTCAGTCTTACGAACTTTATTCACAATTGGTGCGAATGTTTTCATATTAGCGCCATCGCTTTCAGCATTTTCAATTGCAACAGCTGTTTCCACTGCATCTGATAGCTTTAATTTTTTTTCCCGCGGGAAGTCGCTTTTGTATATTTTCATTGCACATCTACATACGAATCTATCCCTTAACGCTTCGTCCAAAAATGAGCCGAAGTCGCAGGTAGACGCCAATCTCCTTAATTCCACTAAATAACGAGAAACTGATTCACCAGTCAGTTGATTTCTTCTATGGAATCTGAATCGCTCAGCAATTAGGATTGGAGACGGTTTGAAATGCTGTTTCAAGATACTTGTTAGTTCGTCGTACTTACAATCTCCTGGAGATTTTGGTAGCAGCAAATTTCAAAGAACTTTGTAAGTCTTTATTCCTATTACGGAAATAAAAACAGATACTTTCTTATCTTCGACTACGTCGTTTGCAAGAAAAAAATGTTTCAACTGCTCCACGTACAAATTTATGTCGTCATGTTCCGCTTCGAACTCGTGTAAAGTTCCGATGAGGCTTAATTTGCTCATTTTAAGTACAGTGCGTTTTAACCAACTTTTAGAATTCACTTTTACTCACCTCGTCGCCATTATAATAACTTGTAGAAAATTAATGCAATACTGCGTAAGAGATGAACAGAATGAATAGAACAGTGACAAACACAAGATTAAAAAAGAACAAACCTTTATTTGCAAGAACGGAAACTTAACTGATTTAGTGTTGGCGTTGTCAATCAAGAAGTTTAAACTAAACATTACAAATATCGATACGATATAAAATCGATATATTACACATTAAAATGTGAAATTACAGAAAATGATTATATTCAGATAGCGTATATCGAGAAAATGGGGTGCCATTAAGGCTGACTACCATGTTACCACTGCAGTACAAGCAAACCTGAAAATCTATCTCTACATTTCTTGTGTTAATGACAAGATTTGAATTGTTAGCTATGCGTTTTTGTTATTGCGCGATATAGGAAAACGCGGGAAAAGTAAATCACTTAAAACCTATGATTACACAAAAACTGTTGGTGATGAGAAAATTCTGATCATCAAAAATTACCCTAGAAAAACCATAAATGTTTCATTTAACAAAATCTTTGTTTACCGGCCTATTAGTTTTTATCATAGGGGGAAAATAATGGGGAAAATAATTAACTTGAAACCTATGATTGCACAAAAAGTGTCGGTGATGGAAAAATTCTAAGTGTATACACTCAAACCTGTTTTTGCGCGTTTTTTTTTTTTTTTTTTTGTGCGGTGTATGATCATTTCAGTCAGATTGAGACTTAATTGACGAAATTATTAATAAAATGGACAAATTTATCTTGAAAATGGACGAAGTTATTTTAAAAACGAACGATTTTTTTACGCTATTTTTTATGCGATCCCTATCCACCGCAAAAAAAAAAAAAAAAAAAAAAAAAAAAAACAGGTTTGGGTGTTTTTGAAATCAGTCTCAAAAATTACCATATAAACACTATAAATATTTTCATGTAACAAAACCTTTGTTTACCAATGTAACCAGTGACGCGTTTCAGAATTTTTTTCTGTGTTTATCGCTTTTAGTTCAGGTGAGTATTGAGTAGAGATGTAAAATTTCCGGGAATTTTGAAGTGGTGGAAAAAACCGGTTTTTTCGGGAAAAATATGGAAAAATTGATTTTTCTTATGACTAAAAATTGGGTTTCTTAATTGCTCGGTGTTTCTTGGAACATATAAAGGGTTAAGCATTGAAAAATATATGCAATCCACACATCTTCTTTTTCTGCTTGATAGAAATACAAATAAAGGTAAGTTTAATTAGAAACAAAAAAAAAAAAAAACTTTTTGTTTTATAATTGAGAGTTTTTTGGTCAAACACCAGATATAAGTCAAGCTGTCGTTGAAACAATAATATTGGATAAGATCTGTCTACTCATAACAATTACATTTTCTATTTTAGATTGCCTTTGAAACTTGAAATAATAATTGTAATTTTTTACTTTCAAACAAGATTAATATTGTTTGAAAGACAAATAGCTATGATTTCCCTTCCTTACAAAGTAACTTGACTGTTTGAAAATGAAAGCTATTGAGTTTTGATTTTTTCCAATCCAGGCTAAGTAATATCAAAACTAAAATATTTTTTCTTTTTCTTTCCAACAGAAAACCCAAACCAAAACTACATAACGGTTTCTAAAGCTGAACGAAAAGATTAACTGGAGTTTCAGTTTATTCATACGGAAGTGCTAAGCACAGAAGTAAAAGTAGTCCTACCTGTACATTTGAACAATTTTTGAGTTATTTTAACCAAGTTTTTCTCTGCTTCGTATTTTACTTAATAAATGAAATGTTTTAGGATCATTTTATCAATCACTATTTTTCAGAAAAAATCTGAAAAAAAAGAAGACATCTGAATCAAAAATATGGAAAGAGCCAAACTTTAAAACACAATATTTCAGCTTGAGCTCAACTGCAGATTCAAACTTTTGTGCTTAGCACGGCAGGCGGCAAAAAAAAAAAAAAAAAAAAAAAAAAAAAAAAAAAAAAAAAAAAAAAAATGTGTGGAAGTAAACTAATTTTATTTTAATAAGTGTCTTATTTAGTTTTGTCTCTCACTTTATTAGAAAATAATTTACAACTTATCTCCTAGTTTCTGTATTGTTCTTCGGTTTTCTTCCTAATTTTAAGCTAAAGACCTGCTATTTTAATGTTGTTTAACCAAGCAGAACGACAAATCGTTAGCTTGTTGTGCATCGGCAAACAGTATTTGATATGTTATCCTGCTTCAAGTGGATTCGAAATGACAGTCGATGTCCGGAAAGTGTACAAAAACTAACAGTGAACATTTCAGTTAATCTTCAGTTCATGCAAAAGTGAGTTTAATGAAATTCTTGGGTTTCCACGAGCGAAGTCGTCGGTAAGATGGAACTTTGTGACCGACAAGTGCGACTAAGGGAAAAAACAACTCAAACAGAGATTTTACGCGTTCCTAAAAGTTCAGGCATTCGTATGACTCTAAAGATGTCAGAAACGTTTGAGACGAACCGCAAATCTACACTGGAAAAGAAACCTTTCACTGATTTACCGTTCAATCATCTCATAACTCGCACAACAATAGAATTTAGTCTGTAGACACTCCAAGCCCTTGGAAAATATTAAACATCGCCAAAATCCGAAGTCAGGAATTGTCTGTGATGGAATCAGCACAAGCGACAAAGAATCTCTGTGTTTTTTTTTTTTTTTTCTGTGGATGAGGGCCATTAAATGAATCAAAAAAGTGTACCAAAAGGACATTTTAGAAACTGTAGTACATACTTCTGTGAACTAAAGAGCACTTCAGCACAGCAATGTTGACAAGGCATTTCAATTTGACCCCACAGTAGTTCATTTACGGCCAAAAAGACGAGTGATGCAAGGCGCATTGTTTTTGACATGTTATCATCTTTAGAGTGGACGCTCTACTTGCTAGACCTCAATCTTGTTTATTACACTGTACGGCCTGTTTTAGAGTCAAAAGTCTACCCTAAATTACACATAAGTTTGACTCGCAAAACCAATTGTTTTGTAGGAAATAGGATTGGTCAAAGGACATGCTGCCCTTGAATGAAAATTGCAATACGCAGTTGCACCTCTGTATTACTTCAAAAGGCGGCTAGTTTGAACCCAATTAATTTATTACTTGCTTAATGTCTTCTCATATTATTACTTTTAGCGATTTATTTATTAATTTATATTTAATAAAGTTACTGAGCTGACTCATCAGACATTCAGGCTCCAAATATGGGGGGGGGGGGCGAAATTAGTATTTGTTGAAAAGTCTCGTTGCAGAAAACTGGTGCCCAAGCCTAGATGTGATGCCTGATTGATGTTTGATCATTTTATTCCGTAAATGAAGAACATTTAATAAAAACAAATAAGGTGTGAAAATGAGGTTCATAATAGTAAACATTTCCCGACAAACTTTTGTTGAATTTGTAAACTAAGTTAACTTCCTAGATTTATATTAAGTGACATTTTGCTCAATTTATCATCAATTTTTTTTATGAGAAACAAGGTTGCATCCAAAGCTACCTTGGAACCAAAATGTCGGATACGTCGGCCTGTCGTTCTCTATGGTTTCTAAGTATGGTTTCTAAGTTCAAGAAAACTATCCAACTTCTTTGTTATTGCGCTGGAAAAAAAAAAAAAAAAAAGAAAAAAAAAAAAAACAAAAACAAAAACAAGCAAACAAAGCATATGTGGATTTTTTAAAAGTTTTTTTTTCCGCGAACATATTTCTACGACTACGGGATTCAACAAGTGTCACGGTCCCTTCGCACTCGTTACAATCGAGTTTGACTATATATCCTGCTAAATCTTGTTATGCAGATACTCATTTTTTTTTCGAAACATATACAATGCTTCGGCAGTATTGAAAATTTCCACCTATTGCTAGATGATTAGTGAATATAAACATTGACAACATTATATTTTGCGAAGAAGTTTAAAATAAAGGCGTTCTTACTTGTACTCACGTAGTGCGCGACACAAATTTCGACATCCAATCGTACAATATACTAGCAAGTTGTCTTTAAATGATCATTTTTGTGTGACGTAATTTCCGTCTCGTTACTTTTCGATTTTACTTCTATTTAAGGTTGAAACTTTTCTTTCATCGGGCTGAAAGGAGTATTGAATAAAGAATTGAAGATAATGCTTGTTTTGCTGTTAATTTAACATTCATACAAGTGAGATACTAAGCAACTATAATATTTGAAATTCAAGTTAAACAAATCAATTAGTAATAAATACTAATTTTGAAAAACATAAAAGAAAAACCACCAGTTTGATTTGTGTTTTTAGCTTAAGAAATAACTAAAAGTGTTTGAATCCCCTTAGGCGGTGCCACGAAAGGAATCTTTGACTCGCGTACGTACGCTCCTGATCGTTGGAGCGTGCGGATCAGCTAAAAAGTGGAAGCGATTGTTAATGAGTGGTATTATCAGCTCCTCTGTAGTTCTCAAAACGTGAATACCGAATTTCTTGTTTCACTTTCGAAATCATGGCAATCAAAAGAAACTGAATTTGTTTTTGACAAATTCAAGTTTTTGCAATCCAGGATTGCATTTATGTGATGATCCGAGTTATCATTGAAATTTTTTCCAAAATAAATGATTGAGCTTATAGGCTCCCCTAGATCTAAGCAAGACAACTCACGATCATGTAAATAATAATTCTTGAAATGTGCTTAGTTTTTTGTTGCTCCAACTATTATATTAATCTGAAATGTTATAGAAAGTAAAAGTATGATAATAAATACATGAAACTAGTCGACCCGTGCGGAACTCCGCACTGTGCTTCGAATCGTTTCATAACGTATTTCGCTCTTTAAGAATTTCAAAGGAAGAACATTATGAAGAAGAACCGAAAAAAAAGTAAGCGCAGAAGAGAAGACATGTAACTTAAAGACATCAGTAACAAAACCTCGTTAAATACAACGTTGTGATAATTTGATCATCGCTCACCTTTTGGTCATACATATTTTCAATTCAAACATAAATATTATTAAAAGTGTGGCTGAGTAGTGACTCGTGAAAAAGCAATAATTGTGCATGTAAAAAAACAGGTTGTGGCAAATACAGTCCTGCCCATGTGAGCATCTGACGGGAAAAAAAGACATATTAAAGAGATATTTAATGGCACGGATTCGAATTGGCGCCATTCTGATTAACAGCCCGACACCCCAACAAACCTAGCAATTGCGCCTTCCTTTTCGAAAGCTATTCATTGAAGGAATGCGTAGTAAAAAACAGCAAAAAAGCTTTTTGCCAAAATAATAATAATAATAATAAGATCATGCTTCTATGTTTTGTCATTAACCAGCATGATACGATTTAAAATTATTCGAAAAGCATGGAATTTGATTAAAGAATGACGAAGATCTCTCGAAGCGATAGAAACGAACATTCTAGAGAAGTAATAAATTAGATTGAGAATAAGTGTTTTTATCTTTGAATATTGAACTATTTCACATAGAAGGTTGCTTTAACAGTTACGGCTTAAATGTACGCACATGTTTCTCTTTTAATCGAACACTTAAAATTCAAAACCAAAACCAGTTGAACTGATTCCGTTTTTTAAGTGTAATTTTTCGAACGTAGACAAAACGTATTTTTTGTGTGAAACTCGGAGTTTTAATTTGGAGTAGAATTTTTTTCATTTGTATAAACTGTCGAACACTGCTATTAGAAAAATCTACATTTCAGCGTACAAAGAAAATGTTTTCTGCACAAAAAGGATTCCCTTGAGGTAAATCTAATACTTTTTTATGCTTACATTTTGTTTAGTGGTCTGGACGGAGTCAAAGCTTTAAAAAAGGAAGGTACACCCTTCGATTAACAGTCAACTTATCCGAATGATAACTGTAGCCTGCATAAAGGAATCGAAACACCAAGTAGCATTCCCACTGCATTTATTTTGTTACGTGTGTATGTTATGAGTACATGTAATGCGTAATACTAATACAAATTTGATATTATGTCGGACAGCCCAAGCTTGCCCGAAGTTCAGATAGTTTATAGCCGAACGCTCTACCGAAAAAAACTTATCAATTTAACCGAACAACTAAGTCCAGTGCTTTTAAGCTTTATTAAAATATAAACACACACACAGTCTTTTTTTTTTTTTGCCGAAAGCGACGTAAAAAATTGGAAAACTGCATTAGAACTTTGCTTTAAAAAAATGCATAAGATCTACAGGCTGTATCAAGGTTTTGAAACAGCAAGGGGCGTTTTCGAAAACTTGGTTTTTCGACCGTAAGTCTATTTTTCGTCGTTAGCCAGCCTGATAAATTTTAAAATGAGAGGGGAATAATAAATAAGGTAAGATATTGAAGAAAAATGTTTTTATTTTTGAAAATTTTTACAATTTGTTATCGCAGGCTGCTTGAACCGTTATAACTTAGATGGCAGCACGTGTTCATCATTTAACAGCACGGTTAAAATACAAAATAAATTGAACTATGCTCTTTTTTAAGCGTAGCTTTTCGAATGTAGTAAAAATGTGATAAGCTATTTGTTTTTTAGCAAAAAGAAGAAAAAATATATATTTTACCCTTCAAATTGAGGTATTATTTTATTTATTTGTACAAAGAGTCAAAAACTCATTAGAAGAATATATATTTCAATATACGATTTATTATTTTTTTTCTGAACAAAAAACAATTCTATTGTAGTCTGAAATCTTAAACCTGTTACTTATATTTTCGCTTACATTATGCTTTAATTTTCTTTCCAGAGCCAAAGCTTCAAAAAAAAAAAAAAAAAAAAACACGTGCAATTGCGAAGTAATTTAGCATAAAATCACTGAATGTTTTCATATCAGCAAGGAGCATTTCCTTCTCATTTATTCTATTCCCTCATAGTTGTTATTCATTTAGTTCAGTGTTCACAAAATGCGCGATATTTCTCTAATTTTTTTTTTGATGCAGATTGTCCGGACGTGGGCCCGAACACGTAATCTCCTGGTTATGAAGAGAACGCTCTGCCGATCAAGCTACTCAGCTCTGTCGGTCATAGCGCAAATTAAAGTTATAAGTTTGACCGAAAACCTTATTCTGGTTCTTTAAAACAGGTTTTTCGGCTAAAAGAAACAATTTTTAGACCTTGGGTCTATTTTTCGTCAGTAGCCAGCACCATAAGCTATAAAAAAAGCCGTAAATCAAAGAAATCGATCAAGAATTGAGGGAAATTTGGCGTAGAAACCAAAAACAGGCTACAGAAATAATATATAAGGATTAAAATATAAACACACACACAGTCTTTTTTTTTTTTTGCCGAAAGCGACGTAAAAAATTGGAAAACTGCATTAGAACTTTGCTTTAAAAAAATGCATAAGATCTACAGGCTGTATCAAGGTTTTGAAACAGCAAGAGGCGATTTCGAAAACTTGGTTTTTCGACCGTAAGTCTATTTTTCGTCGTTAGCCAGCCTGATAAATTTTAAAATGAGAGGGGAATAATAAATAAGGTAAGATATTAAAGAAAAATGTTTTTATTTTTGAAAATTTTTACAATTTGTTATCGCAGGCTGCTTGAACCGTTATAACTTAGATGGCAGCACGTGTTCATCATTTAACAGCACGGTTAAAATACAAAATAAATTGAACTATGCTCTTTTTTAAGCGTAGCTTTTCGAATGTAGTAAAAATGTGATAAGCTATTTGTTTTTTAGCAAAAAGAAGAAAAAATATATATTTTACCCTTCAAATTGAGGTATTATTTTATTTATTTGTACAAAGAGTCAAAAACTCATTAGAAGAATATATATTTCAATATACGATTTATTATTTTTTTTCTGAACAAAAAACAATTCTATTGTAGTCTGAAATCTTAAACCTGTTACTTATATTTTCGCTTACATTATGCTTTAATTTTCTTTCCAGAGCCAAAGCTTCAAAAAAAAAAAAAACACGTGCAATTGCGAAGTAATTTAGCATAAAATCACTGAATGTTTTCATATCAGCAAGGAGCATTTCCTTCTCATTTATTCTATTCCCTCATAGTTGTTATTCATTTAGTTCAGTGTTCACAAAATGCGCGATATTTCTCTAATTTTTTTTTTGATGCAGATTGTCCGGACGTGGGCCCGAACACGTAATCTCCTGGTTATGAAGAGAACGCTCTGCCGATCAAGCTACTCAGCTCTGTCGGTCATAGCGCAAATTAAAGTTATAAGTTTGACCGAAAACCTTATTCTGGTTCTTTAAAACAGGTTTTTCGGCTAAAAGAAACAATTTTTAGACCTTGGGTCTATTTTTCGTCAGTAGCCAGCACCATAAGCTATAAAATAAGCCGTAAATCAAAGAAATCGATCAAGAATTGAGGGAAATTTGGCGTAGAAACCAAAAACAGGCTACAGAAATAATACATAAGGACTAGTCGACCCGTGCGGAACTCCGCACTGTGCTTCAAATCGTTTCATAAGGCATTTCTCTCTTTAAGAATTTCAAAGGAAGAACATTATAAAGAAGAACCGAAAAAAAAGTAAGCGCAGAAGAGAAGGCATCCCCTTTTAATCGTACATATTTTCAATGCAAACATAAATGTCATTAAAAGTGTGGCTGACTGGTGACTCGTGAAAAAGCAATAATTGTGCATGTGAAAAAACAGGTTGTGGCAAATACAGTCCTGCACTTGTCAGCATCTGACGGAAAAAAAAGAAACATTAAAGAGATATTTATTGGCACGTATTCGAATTGGCGCCATTCTGACTAACAGCCCGACACCCCAACAAACCTAGCAATTGCACCTTCCTTTTCGAAAGCTATTCATTGAAGGAATGCGTAGTAAAAAACAGCAAAAAAGCTTTTTGCCAAAAAAAAAAAATAATAATAAGATCATGCATCTGTGTTTTGTCATTAACCAGCATGATACGATTTAAAATTATTCGCAAAGCATGGAATTTGATTAAAGAATGACGAAGATCTCACGTAGCGATTGAAACAAACATTCTAGAGAAGTAATAAATTTGATTGAAAATAAGTGTTTTTATCTTTGAATATTGAACCATTTCACATAGAAGGTTGCTTTAACCGTTACGGCTTAAATGCCCTCACATGTTTCTCTTTTAATCGAACACTTAAAATTCAAAACCAAAACCAGTTGAACTGAGTCCGTTCTTAAGTGTAATTTTTCGAACGTAGACAAAATGTGATTTTTTTTTTCAGCAGAAAGCAGAGGAGTAGAAAATAATTTCTTGCTAATGAAGTTGATAATACTTTTAATGCTTTATATCGTATTCGCGCGAATAAAAAATTAAAGGTTTACTGAGTGAAACTCGTAGTTTTAATCGGGCGTAGTATTTTTTCATTTGTACAAAAGGTCGAACACTGCTGTTAGAAACATCTACATTTTAGCATACAATAAAAATGTTTTTCTGCACAAAAAGGATTTCTTTAGGTAAATCTAATGCTTTTTTATGCTTACATTATGTTGAGTGGTCTGGATGTAGTCAAAGAACACAGTTCGATTAACAATCAACTTATCCGAATGATAACTGTAGCCTGCATAAAGGAGTCGAAACACCAAGTAGCATTCCCACTGCATTTATTTTATTAGGTGTGTATGTTATGAGCACATGTAATGCGTAATACTAATATAAATTTGATATTATGTCGGACAGCCCAAGCTTGCCCGAAGTTCAGATAGTTTATAGCCGAACGCTCTACCGAAAAAAACTTATCAATTTAACCGAACAACTAAGTCCAGTGCTGTTAAGCTTTATTAAAATATGAACACACACACAGGCTTTTTTTTTTTTTTGCCGAAAGCGACTTAAAAAATGGAAAACTGCATTAGAACTTTGCTTTAAAAAATGCATCAGAACTACAGGCAGCATCAAGGTTTGGAAACAGCAAGAGGCGATTTCGAAAACTTGAATTTTCGACCGTATGTCTTTTTTTCGTCATTGGCCAGCCTGATAAGTTTTAAAATGAGAGGGGATTAATATATAAGATAAGATATTGAAGAAAAATGTTTTTATTTTTGAAAATTTTTACAATTTGTTATCGCAGGCTGCTTAAACCGTTATAACTTAGATGGCAGCACGGTTAAAATACAAAATAAATTGAACTATGCTTTCGAATGTAGTAAAAATGTGATAAGCTATTTGTTTTTTAGCAAAAAGAAGAAAAAATATATATTTTACCCTTCAAATTGAGGTAGTATCCTTATATATTATTTCTGTAGCCTGTTTTTGGTTTCTACGCCAAATTTCCCTCAATTCTTGATCGATTTCTTTGATTTACGGCTTATTTTATAGCTTATGGTGCTGGCTACTGACGAAAAATAGACCCAAGGTCTGAAAATTGTTTCTTTTAGCCGAAAAACCTGGTTTAAAGAACCAGAATAAGGTTTTCGGTCAAACTTATAACTTTAATTTGCGCTATGTCCGACAGAGCTGAGTAGCTTGATCGGCAGAGCGTTCTCTTCGTAACCAGGAGATTACGTGTTCGGGCCCACGTCCGAACAATCTGCAACAAAAAAATTAGAGAAATATCGCGCATTACATGAACACTGAATTAAATGGGTTACAACTATGAGGGAATAGAATAAATGAGAAGGAAATGCTCCTTGCTGATATGAAAACATTCAGTGATTTTGTGCTAAATTACTTCGAAATTGCACGTGTTTTTTTTTTTTTTTTTTTTGAAGCTTTGGCTCTGGAAAGAAAATTAAAGCATAATGTAAGCAAAAATATAAGTAACAGGTTTAAGATTTCAGACTACAATAGAATTGTTTTTTGTTCAGAAAAAAAAATAATAAATCGTATATTGAAATATATATTCTTCTAATGAGTTTTTGACTCTTTGTACAAATAAATAAAATACTACCTCAATTTGAAGGGTAAAATATATATTTTTTCTTCTTTTTGCTAAAAAACAAATAGCTTATCACATTTTTACTACATTCGAAAGCATAGTTCAATTTATTTTGTATTTTAACCGTGCTGCCATCTAAGTTATAACGGTTTAAGCAGCCTGCGATAACAAATTGTAAAAATTTTCAAAAATAAAAACATTTTTCTTCAATATCTTATCTTATATATTAATCCCCTCTCATTTTAAAACTTATCAGGCTGGCCAATGACGAAAAAAAGACATACGGTCGAAAATTCAAGTTTTCGAAATCGCCTCTTGCTGTTTCCAAACCTTGATGCTGCCTGTAGTTCTGATGCATTTTTTAAAGCAAAGTTCTGATGCAGTTTTCCATTTTTTAAGTCGCTTTCGGCAAAAAAAAAAAAAAAAAAAAACCTGTGTGTGTGTTCATATTTTAATAAAGCTTAACAGCACTGGACTTAGTTGTTCGGTTAAATTGATAAGTTTTTTTCGGTAGAGCGTTCGGCTATAAACTATCTGAACTTCGGGCAAGCTTGGGCTGTCCGACATAATATCAAATTTATATTAGTATTACGCATTACATGTGCTCATAACATACACACCTAATAAAATAAATGCAGTGGGAATGCTACTTGGTGTTTCGACTCCTTTATGCAGGCTACAGTTATCATTCGGATAAGTTGATTGTTAATCGAACTGTGTTCTTTGACTACATCCAGACCACTCAACATAATGTAAGCATAAAAAAGCATTAGATTTACCTAAAGAAATCCTTTTTGTGCAGAAAAACATTTTTATTGTATGCTAAAATGTAGATGTTTCTAACAGCAGTGTTCGACCTTTTGTACAAATGAAAAAATACTACGCCCGATTAAAACTACGAGTTTCACTCAGTAAACCTTTAATTTTTTATTCGCGCGAATACGATATAAAGCATTAAAAGTATTATCAACTTCATTAGCAAGAAATTATTTTCTACTCCTCTGCTTTCTGCTGAAAAAAAAAATCACATTTTGTCTACGTTCGAAAAATTACACTTAAGAACGGACTCAGTTCAACTGGTTTTGGTTTTGAATTTTAAGTGTTCGATTAAAAGAGAAACATGTGAGGGCATTTAAGCCGTAACGGTTAAAGCAACCTTCTATGTGAAATAGTTCAATATTCAAAGATAAAAACACTTATTTTCAATCAAATTTATTACTTCTCTAGAATGTTTGTTTCAATCGCTACGTGAGATCTTCGTCATTCTTTAATCAAATTCCATGCTTTGCGAATAATTTTAAATCGTATCATGCTGGTTAATGACAAAACACAGATGCATGATCTTATTATTATTATTTTTCTTGGCAAAAAGCTTTTTTGCTGTTTTTTACTACGCATTCCTTCAATGAATAGCTTTCGAAAAGGAAGGTGCAATTGCTAGGTTTGTTGGGGTGTCGGGCTGTTAGTCAGAATGGCGCCAATTCGAATACGTGCCAATAAATATCTCTTTAATGTTTCTTTTTTTTCCGTCAGATGCTGACAAGTGCAGGACTGTATTTGCCACAACCTGTTTTTTCACATGCACAATTATTGCTTTTTCACGAGTCACCAGTCAGCCACACTTTTAATGACATTTATGTTTGCATTGAAAATATGTACGATTAAAAGGGGATGCCTTCTCTTCTGCGCTTACTTTTTTTTCGGTTCTTCTTTATAATGTTCTTCCTTTGAAATTCTTAAAGAGAGAAATGCCTTATGAAACGATTTGAAGCACAGTGCGGAGTTCCGCACGGGTCGACTAGTTTTATTTATTTGTACAAAGAGTCAAAAACTCATTAGAAGAATATATATTTCAATATACGATTTATTATTTTTTTTTCTGAACAAAAAACAATTCTATTGTAGTCTGAAATCTTAAACCTGTTACTTATATTTTCGCTTACATTATGCTTTAATTTTCTTTCCAGAGCCAAAGCTTCAAAAAAAAAAAAAAAAAAAAAAAAAAAAAAAACACGTGCAATTTCGAAGTAATTTAGCACAAAATCACTGAATGTTTTCATATCAGCAAGGAGCATTTCCTTCTCATTTATTCTATTCCCTCATAGTTGTAATCCATTTAATTCAGTGTTCATGTAATGCGCGATATTTCTCTAATTTTTTTGTTGCAGATTGTTCGGACGTGGGCCCGAACACGTAATCTCCTGGTTACGAAGAGAACGCTCTGCCGATCAAGCTACTCAGCTCTGTCGGACATAGCGCAAATTAAAGTTATAAGTTTGACCGAAAACCTTATTCTGGTTCTTTAAACCAGGTTTTTCGGCTAAAAGAAACAATTTTCAGACCTTGGGTCTATTTTTCGTCAGTAGCCAGCACCATAAGCTATAAAATAAGCCGTAAATCAAAGAAATCGATCAAGAATTGAGGGAAATTTGGCGTAGAAACCAAAAACAGGCTACAGAAATAATATATAAGGATTAAAATATAAACACACACACAGTCTTTTTTTTTTTTTGCCGAAAGCGACGTAAAAAATTGGAAAACTGCATTAGAACTTTGCTTTAAAAAAATGCATAAGATCTACAGGCTGTATCAAGGTTTTGAAACAGCAAGAGGCGATTTCGAAAACTTGGTTTTTCGACCGTAAGTCTATTTTTCGTCGTTAGCCAGCCTGATAAATTTTAAAATGAGAGGGGAATAATAAATAAGGTAAGATATTGAAGAAAAATGTTTTTATTTTTGAAAATTTTTACAATTTGTTATCGCAGGCTGCTTGAACCGTTATAACTTAGATGGCAGCACGTGTTCATCATTTAACAGCACGGTTAAAATACAAAATAAATTGAACTATGCTCTTTTTTAAGCGTAGCTTTTCGAATGTAGTAAAAATGTGATAAGCTATTTGTTTTTTAGCAAAAAGAAGAAAAAATATATATTTTACCCTTCAAATTGAGGTATTATTTTATTTATTTGTACAAAGAGTCAAAAACTCATTAGAAGAATATATATTTCAATATACGATTTATTATTTTTTTTCTGAACAAAAAACAATTCTATTGTAGTCTGAAATCTTAAACCTGTTACTTATATTTTCGCTTACATTATGCTTTAATTTTCTTTCCAGAGCCAAAGCTTCAAAAAAAAAAAAAAAAACACGTGCAATTGCGAAGTAATTTAGCATAAAATCACTGAATGTTTTCATATCAGCAAGGAGCATTTCCTTCTCATTTATTCTATTCCCTCATAGTTGTTATTCATTTAGTTCAGTGTTCACAAAATGCGCGATATTTCGCTAATTTTTTTTTTGATGCAGATTGTCCGGACGTGGGCCCGAACACGTAATCTCCTGGTTATGAAGAGAACGCTCTGCCGATCAAGCTACTCAGCTCTGTCGGTCATAGCGCAAATTAAAGTTATAAGTTTGACCGAAAACCTTATTCTGGTTCTTTAAAACAGGTTTTTCGGCTAAAAGAAACAATTTTTAGACCTTGGGTCTATTTTTCGTCAGTAGCCAGCACCATAAGCTATAAAATAAGCCGTAAATCAAAGAAATCGATCAAGAATTGAGGGAAATTTGGCGTAGAAACCAAAAACAGGCTACCGAAATAATATATAAGGACTAGTCGACCCGTGCGGAACTCCGCACTGTGCTTCAAATCGTTTCATAAGGCATTTCTCTCTTTAAGAATTTCAAAGGAAGAACATTATAAAGAAGAACCGAAAAAAAAGTAAGCGCAGAAGAGAAGGCATCCCCTTTTAATCGTACATATTTTCAATGCAAACATAAATGTCATTAAAAGTGTGGCTGACTGGTGACTCGTGAAAAAGCAATAATTGTGCATGTGAAAAAACAGGTTGTGGCAAATACAGTCCTGCACTTGTCAGCATCTGACGGAAAAAAAAGAAACATTAAAGAGATATTTATTGGCACATATTCGAATTGGCGCCATTCTGACTAACAGCCCGACACCCCAACAAACCTAGCAATTGCACCTTCCTTTTCGAAAGCTATTCATTGAAGGAATGCGTAGTAAAAAACAGCAAAAAAGCTTTTTGCCAAAAAAAAAAAATAATAATAAGATCATGCATCTGTGTTTTGTCATTAACCAGCATGATACGATTTAAAATTATTCGCAAAGCATGGAATTTGATTAAAGAATGACGAAGATCTCACGTAGCGATTGAAACAAACATTCTAGAGAAGTAATAAATTTGATTGAAAATAAGTGTTTTTATCTTTGAATATTGAACTATTTCACATAGAAGGTTGCTTTAACCGTTACGGCTTAAATGCCCTCACATGTTTCTCTTTTAATCGAACACTTAAAATTCAAAACCAAAACCAGTTGAACTGAGTCCGTTCTTAAGTGTAATTTTTCGAACGTAGACAAAATGTGATTTTTTTTTTCAGCAGAAAGCAGAGGAGTAGAAAATAATTTCTTGCTAATGAAGTTGATAATACTTTTAATGCTTTATATCGTATTCGCGCGAATAAAAAATTAAAGGTTTACTGAGTGAAACTCGTAGTTTTAATCGGGCGTAGTATTTTTTCATTTGTACAAAAGGTCGAACACTGCTGTTAGAAACATCTACATTTTAGCATACAATAAAAATGTTTTTCTGCACAAAAAGGATTTCTTTAGGTAAATCTAATGCTTTTTTATGCTTACATTATGTTGAGTGGTCTGGATGTAGTCAAAGAACACAGTTCGATTAACAATCAACTTATCCGAATGATAACTGTAGCCTGCATAAAGGAGTCGAAACACCAAGTAGCATTCCCACTGCATTTATTTTATTAGGTGTGTATGTTATGAGCACATGTAATGCGTAATACTAATATAAATTTGATATTATGTCGGACAGCCCAAGCTTGCCCGAAGTTCAGATAGTTTATAGCCGAACGCTCTACCGAAAAAAACTTATCAATTTAACCGAACAACTAAGTCCAGTGCTGTTAAGCTTTATTAAAATATGAACACACACACAGGCTTTTTTTTTTTTTTTTTTGCCGAAAGCGACTTAAAAAATGGAAAACTGCATTAGAACTTTGCTTTAAAAAATGCATCAGAACTACAGGCAGCATCAAGGTTTGGAAACAGCAAGAGGCGATTTCGAAAACTTGAATTTTCGACCGTATGTCTTTTTTTCGTCATTGGCCAGCCTGATAAGTTTTAAAATGAGAGGGGATTAATATATAAGATAAGATATTGAAGAAAAATGTTTTTATTTTTGAAAATTTTACAATTTGTTATCGCAGGCTGCTTAAACCGTTATAACTTAGATGGCAGCACGGTTAAAATACAAAATAAATTGAACTATGCTTTCGAATGTAGTAAAAATGTGATAAGCTATTTGTTTTTTAGCAAAAAGAAGAAAAAATATATATTTTACCCTTCAAATTGAGGTAGTATCCTTATATATTATTTCTGTAGCCTGTTTTTGGTTTCTACGCCAAATTTCCCTCAATTCTTGATCGATTTCTTTGATTTACGGCTTATTTTATAGCTTATGGTGCTGGCTACTGACGAAAAATAGACCCAAGGTCTGAAAATTGTTTCTTTTAGCCGAAAAACCTGGTTTAAAGAACCAGAATAAGGTTTTCGGTCAAACTTATAACTTTAATTTGCGCTATGTCCGACAGAGCTGAGTAGCTTGATCGGCAGAGCGTTCTCTTCGTAACCAGGAGATTACGTGTTCGGGCCCACGTCCGAACAATCTGCAACAAAAAAATTAGAGAAATATCGCGCATTACATGAACACTGAATTAAATGGGTTACAACTATGAGGGAATAGAATAAATGAGAAGGAAATGCTCCTTGCTGATATGAAAACATTCAGTGATTTTGTGCTAAATTACTTCGAAATTGCACGTGTTTTTTTTTTTTTTTTTTTTGAAGCTTTGGCTCTGGAAAGAAAATTAAAGCATAATGTAAGCGAAAATATAAGTAACAGGTTTAAGATTTCAGACTACAATAGAATTGTTTTTTGTTCAGAAAAAAAAATAATAAATCGTATATTGAAATATATATTCTTCTAATGAGTTTTTGACTCTTTGTACAAATAAATAAAATACTACCTCAATTTGAAGGGTAAAATATATATTTTTTCTTCTTTTTGCTAAAAAACAAATAGCTTATCACATTTTTACTACATTCGAAAGCATAGTTCAATTTATTTTGTATTTTAACCGTGCTGCCATCTAAGTTATAACGGTTTAAGCAGCCTGCGATAACAAATTGTAAAAATTTTCAAAAATAAAAACATTTTTCTTCAATATCTTATCTTATATATTAATCCCCTCTCATTTTAAAACTTATCAGGCTGGCCAATGACGAAAAAAAGACATACGGTCGAAAATTCAAGTTTTCGAAATCGCCTCTTGCTGTTTCCAAACCTTGATGCTGCCTGTAGTTCTGATGCATTTTTTAAAGCAAAGTTCTAATGCAGTTTTCCATTTTTTAAGTCGCTTTCGGCAAAAAAAAAAAAAAAAAAAGCCTGTGTGTGTGTTCATATTTTAATAAAGCTTAACAGCACTGGACTTAGTTGTTCGGTTAAATTGATAAGTTTTTTTCGGTAGAGCGTTCGGCAATAAACTATCTGAACTTCGGGCAAGCTTGGGCTGTCCGACATAATATCAAATTTATATTAGTATTACGCATTACATGTGCTCATAACATACACACCTAATAAAATAAATGCAGTGGGAATGCTACTTGGTGTTTCGACTCCTTTATGCAGGCTACAGTTATCATTCGGATAAGTTGATTGTTAATCGAACTGTGTTCTTTGACTACATCCAGACCACTCAACATAATGTAAGCATAAAAAAGCATTAGATTTACCTAAAGAAATCCTTTTTGTGCAGAAAAACATTTTTATTGTATGCTAAAATGTAGATGTTTCTAACAGCAGTGTTCGACCTTTTGTACAAATGAAAAAATACTACGCCCGATTAAAACTACGAGTTTCACTCAGTAAACCTTTAATTTTTTATTCGCGCGAATACGATATAAAGCATTAAAAGTATTATCAACTTCATTAGCAAGAAATTATTTTCTACTCCTCTGCTTTCTGCTGAAAAAAAAAATCACATTTTGTCTACGTTCGAAAAATTACACTTAAGAACGGACTCAGTTCAACTGGTTTTGGTTTTGAATTTTAAGTGTTCGATTAAAAGAGAAACATGTGAGGGCATTTAAGCCGTAACGGTTAAAGCAACCTTCTATGTGAAATAGTTCAATATTCAAAGATAAAAACACTTATTTTCAATCAATTTATTACTTCTCTAGAATGTTTGTTTCAATCGCTACGTGAGATCTTCGTCATTCTTTAATCAAATTCCATGCTTTGCGAATAATTTTAAATCGTATCATGCTGGTTAATGACAAAACACAGATGCATGATCTTATTATTATTATTTTTTTTGGCAAAAAGCTTTTTTGCTGTTTTTTACTACGCATTCCTTCAATGAATAGCTTTCGAAAAGGAAGGTGCAATTGCTAGGTTTGTTGGGGTGTCGGGCTGTTAGTCAGAATGGCGCCAATTCGAATACGTGCCAATAAATATCTCTTTAATGTTTCTTTTTTTTCCGTCAGATGCTGACAAGTGCAGGACTGTATTTGCCACAACCTGTTTTTTCACATGCACAATTATTGCTTTTTCACGAGTCACCAGTCAGCCACACTTTTAATGACATTTATGTTTGCATTGAAAATATGTACGATTAAAAGGGGATGCCTTCTCTTCTGCGCTTACTTTTTTTTCGGTTCTTCTTTATAATGTTCTTCCTTTGAAATTCTTAAAGAGAGAAATGCCTTATGAAACGATTTGAAGCACAGTGCGGAGTTCCGCACGGGTCGACTAGTTTTATTTATTTGTACAAAGAGTCAAAAACTCATTAGAAGAATATATATTTCAATATACGATTTATTATTTTTTTTTCTGAACAAAAAACAATTCTATTGTAGTCTGAAATCTTAAACCTGTTACTTATATTTTCGCTTACATTATGCTTTAATTTTCTTTCCAGAGCCAAAGCTTCAAAAAAAAAAAAAAAAAAAAAAAAAAAAAAAAACACGTGCAATTTCGAAGTAATTTAGCACAAAATCACTGAATGTTTTCATATCAGCAAGGAGCATTTCCTTCTCATTTATTCTATTCCCTCATAGTTGTAATCCATTTAATTCAGTGTTCATGTAATGCGCGATATTTCTCTAATTTTTTTGTTGCAGATTGTTCGGACGTGGGCCCGAACACGTAATCTCCTGGTTACGAAGAGAACGCTCTGCCGATCAAGCTACTCAGCTCTGTCGGACATAGCGCAAATTAAAGTTATAAGTTTGACCGAAAACCTTATTCTGGTTCTTTAAACCAGGTTTTTCGGCTAAAAGAAACAATTTTCAGACCTTGGGTCTATTTTTCGTCAGTAGCCAGCACCATAAGCTATAAAATAAGCCGTAAATCAAAGAAATCGATCAAGAATTGAGGGAAATTTGGCGTAGAAACCAAAAACAGGCTACAGAAATAATATATAAGGATACGCCGCCAACTCAGTCATTTCCAGCCGAGGGCTGCAGTTTCGTGCTTATTAGCACTCATCAGCCCGGCATAGGAAAGTGACTGAGCTGAAGGTGGAAAACCTCTTAAGGAAGTCGAGAGTGACTTGTTTGGCACTCTTCTGTCAGTCCTCAGCTGAAAATGACTGAGTTGGCGATGTATTTCTGCTTTAGCCCTGGCTAATGGGCGGTAGTTTACTGAATATGATAATAAATACTATCAGTATGTGTGTAAGGCTGAAATTGGTACATTTTTATTTATTTGAAAGCTAAACAGCTTCACATACTTAGAGGACTGCATGCCAAGCGCCTTCCCTCCAGACACACCCAGGAAATATTTACAACACAAGAGAAGGAAATAACACCCAGGGCACTGGCGGGAAGTGAACCCACGGACTCCAGCATAGAAGACGAAGCTTCTACTACAAAGCCACGGAGGCCCCGTAATTTTTTCTAATTGTATGATTCGTTGATTGTAATCAATCGGTTATGGTCTGTCAAAATCAACGTGTCCTAAAGTGATCACATTAAGCGGAGTCTACTTAAAAAAAGCAGTTTTTTTGAGAATGAAAAGCAATAATAACATTTTTGTCACAAATGCATTTCCTTCTACGCAAATCTTGGATTTGATCGTTCCGGAAATTAAAGGTTTTTGCTTTTAACTGGAAAAAGCTTAATCTCGGTGATCTTTGCACGCTTTATAATATTTGTTTCTGTCATTTATTTCTGTTTTGAAGCAGGTACTATTTGATTCGCGTTCCATTTCTTAGAAAAAGCAGCAAGAAAACATTTTCGAGTGGAAGTAACAATAGAAGCATTCTTAGTCTATTTCCTGTGCCGATGAATTAAAGTATCTTTTATCGTTTGCTATTTGAAGCTAACAATAGCAGAAAAGTGTATCCCCTTTCAAGACCTTCCACTATAACTTGTGAAAAGTAACAAATACTTTTTCTTTTCTGTTACAGAAGTACTTTCTGATGAACCGTGCAATCTTGAGCTTTTTCTTATATGTAAAGAATTATTTTTGTTGAATTTAAAGAATTTTTTTTCTTGGCTAGTGTAATCGTGCAGATTTTTTTATTATCAGGAGTGCTTTAGTTGAAAAGAAGATATATGGGTACGCACCCCCTTAATTAATACTCGTATATATTTCTATACGTTGTGGAGAAATAACGTTTGATCGGATGCAATCTGTTACCGTTAACTTACTTAGTCATTTTATCGGCTTTGTGTTTGGTCTTAGCTTTTCAGCGCTGCATCATCATTTTGATGCCAGAAGTTAAGTTTTTCCTGTTGACGTTAACTATACACCCAAACCTGTTTTTATGCTGTCTTTTTTATGCGATTTTTTGTGCGAGTTGCGGTACATTAAAATTTCAATCAGGCAGGGATTCAATTGACGAAATTGTTTTTAAAACGATTACAAGGTAGTATCTTGAAGTGACCACATAGGCACCCCAATGGGAAGTCACTGTGACCTCCCAAAAATTACCTTATTCGTGAAATTTTGGCTGAGTACTCGGCAAAAATTATCATCACTAGGTTTATTTTGAATTCTTTTAAATATTGCAATTTTGTAAGTTTTTGCGTTAGTCTCTATGTTAGGCTTTTCTTATGCGATCCCTATCCAACGCATAAAAAAAAGAAAAAAAAACCACTCTGTTGCGAAAAAACCTTTTTAAAGCTACTCGTAAAGTTGCGAACAATTTTTTTTTTATGTTTACCCTATTCACCGCATAAAAACAAGTTTGGATATATATGAATCTGGAAAACGGATGGTTCGATTGCAATTTGAATTGTTGTTGCTGTTGACGTGTCCATGGGTGCAATAGGTAAAATTAAATGAGGCCAAAGGTATTAAGTACCGCTTTGTCCACTTCTTCGGCATGCTTTAAAAATTATGTCCTTGGTCCAGTCGATGCCAATATTGAAGAGAGCCGATTGCATGGCTGGACAAAGGAAGAAATGATGGTGGTCAAGTTGCGGAAATGGGCAATGTGGGCACATTTTATTTTATAACACTAACTCTTTACCAACTTATAAAACTATTAAAAAAACATCGAATGATTCAAACTGCTCGATTAAATCTGTAGTATTGTTTGCATTGAGTAAAAAAATGGAAAAGGACATGAGAGGAAATATGTTGAGACACGTAATGGTAGCATACAAGTATCCCTCCGTTCAGTGAAAAAGCAATTTCCAGAAAATTAAAGCATTTTTTATTTGTATTGATCATTTTTCAAAATTTGTTATACTTTCTAAATGTCACACACACACACTTATTTAAAAATAAACAATTTTAAAACTAACTGCCCTGAACCTAAAAAAGCGCGGATTTTGTAGAATGATCCAATTATGCTGGCAACCATGTTCCTAAAAATCGTATTTATTTTGATCCAACCCTTTCGGATTTACATTATTCCGTATAGACAAGAACAGCACCATCCCGCCTCTGCTAAGTCTAAGGCTCCTATATAAGGGGAGCTGACTTATCCGACATTTTGGTTCCAAAATTATCGGGCGAAAAAAATAAACATTTGTACAAAAGCCTCATTGCAGAAAACTGGTGTCCAAACTTTAGGTGTGTTGCCCGATTGATGTTTGATTATTTTATTCTGTGGATGAATACAATTTAATTAATACAAATTAAAAACAAATAAGGTATGAAAATGAGGTTTATTACCGTAAACATTTCCCGATACATTTTAGCTGAATTTGTAAACGAAGTTATCTTTCAAAATTTACCTAAAGTGACATTTTACTCAACTTATCATCAATTATTTTACGACTTAGCAACCAGCGAATATTCTGACGTATTTATAAATACTAGAAACGAGGTTGGATCCAATTCTGTCTTGGAACCAAAATGTCGGATAAGTCAGCCTGTCTTTTTCAAGGGGCTCTAGCTAAGTCCACTATATAAGGGGAGCTGACTCATCCAACATTTTGGATCCGAAACAGCGAGGAGAAAAAATTAATATTTGCACAAAAACTTCGTTGCTGAAAACTGGTGCGCAAGTTTTAGATGTGTTGCCTGATTCATGTTTAATTATTTTATTATATAAATGAAAAAGATTTAACTAATACAAATTCAGAACAAATATGTTGTGAAAATGATTTTCATTACTGTAAACATTTCGCGGACCGTTTTTGCTGAATTTGTGAACTAAGTTATCTTTCTAGTTTACATTAAGTGACAATTTACTCAACTTATCGTCAACTGTTTCACAACATAGCAACCAGCGAATATTATAACGTATTTGCAGGAACAAGCTGAACCCAAAGCCGTCTTGGAGTCAAAATGTCCGACAAGTCGACCTGTGCTTATCAAGGGATTCAACGCCTGCCATTTGTTTGAATTTCGACGCTTAGAATTAGAAGCATGTTTTCACAATACTGTTTGGGTTGAGACCTCCGTGGCTTTGTGGTAGAAGCTTCGGCTTCTAAGCAAGTGGTCGTGGGTGGTTCGACTTAGCCAGTGCCCTAGGTGTTATTTCCCTTTCATGTGTTGTAAATTTTTCCTGTGTGTGTCCTGAGGGTAGAGCGATATGTACGCAGTTCTCTACGCATGTTAGACTGGAGTTTAAAAGCTTTGAGATTCCCCCCCCCCCCCACCCCGATTTTTGCAAGTCTCAACCTTTTATATATTTCCATTTACTATCAAAATAATACATGAAAAGTTTCAACAACGTACTAAAATATTTAGAGGTAGCTCAACGCCTCAAAGTTTATAAAATATAGCAAAAATTACAATTTCTTAAAACTTAACAAATACACTTAAAATTATCGCATTAATTACAAAGTTTTTAACATTTATTGAATACATTGACTTTAACATATGAATTTAAAAAATATAGCATCATTGCAAGACTCAAGACCTCTGTCTCTGCTAGCATGCCATTTTGACTTTCAGCTGACTGTATCAGGAGATAGTGTTGGTTTTCACCCTGGTTAACCTGCTGTCTTCCATAAGAGCATTTTCTTATTTAGTACTATCATTTACTACTTGTTGGACTTTAATTTTATCTTTTATCTGTTTAAAGACATCCTCCTCATTCCGTTAAGTCTATTTTCCATTCAACAGGAAATTTTAACAATTGAAATAATATCATTGACTTATCTGTAACAAAGGCTTCTAAGATTTGATTTTTAATTCAAGTTAACACAGCACTGATTTTCTTAGAGTAATATCTTTTTTTTTTTTTTGAAGCAAGATTTTCATTTCACATAGCATTCACTAACACGATCAGTCCTTTGGTTGCTATAGTAACAGCTATCACATTCTTGGAAGATTGTAGTGAAGACATCTAAGTTTTTAAATCTATACAAACTATAAAAATGCGCAAATTGCATAATCCTTATCCTTTTGACAACCACTGAAATTGATTTTTGGATCTCCCAATCTTGAGAAAATATATGATTTAAGACATCCAACAGACATGGATTTCTCCACGTGACATAAATCTACCTTTCCTAGCCGGACCAGCGAAAAAAAAAAAATTATGAATTCCAATAATTTATTGCAATCCCTTCTTTGGTTTATCTTGTTTTAGGTATTTGCTTGCTTAGTCGATTGTCTTTATCCTTATACCTTCTACTTTCTTTGCAATAACCTTCAATGAAGTTCCTGGTACACTCATAGAAAAAAAAAAACGAAACACTCGATCGTATTCAAAGACTATTGACACTAAAGACACGTTTAAGGTGTTCTTGTTTCAGGAATAAAAAGTTCTACATAATTACAATAAAAAAATTGTTGTTAAGGGGTCGTCTTCATATGAAAACGAGCATCAACTTCAAATTTTTTCAATGTGAACCCCCCTTTTTAAACACATATTTGTGATCAGCATCTTTTTTAACTTTGTACACAAAGATTTGTTTAATTCGATAAAGCCATTACTTTAGAATCGAATTTTGAAAAATTCCTCTCGTAATGTTAAAACGTATTTTGATATTTTTACTCATAACACGAAAACTAGATTAGACACGGCAAAGATTGTTTTTTATATCAAAATATGAATCGAACCAATAACAACAATGTAATTTACAACACCTAAAATACAATTTTAGTTTTTTTATGAATTATTTTAAGATTTTTTGAAAAAAATATGATCTGAAACCATCTTAAATTTTAACATAAAAACAATCTAGAAGAGCTTTTATGTGGGAATCCAAAATTTGATCTCAAAATATTGAGTAGTTTTTGCACTGTGCTTAAAACTTCATTTTTTCCCACTTTAGGGGACCATATACTTTTTTAAAACAGAAATTATGAAAGTTGATTTCTTCGTAAAAAAAAGAAAAACTTATCGTAAAGCTTATAATAAGCAAACCAATTATAACGTGGTTTTTCTGCATTAGAATTACGTCTATGAATTTTTTTAAATGCATAAATTTATTCGCTGTCTCTGCAGAAGAACAAAACAATATTTGCAACCGTCAGTTTTTTGTGGATATCGTTCAAACGTCAATGTGTAAATAATGCGAAACAGTACTTCATTGTCTAATAAAAGAATATTTTATAGAATTTTTTAAATTAAAAGCTACACTTAAAATGCTTCTGTTTTTTTTCTTCCTGCGTTTAGGCATTGCCTTTTGTAAAACAATAACTCAGAAAAAAATTAGCATGCACAACCTTTTCACAGAAACATACATTAAAACCTCACTGTTTTGCTAATCATGTTGCAATAGACAGTGTAGAATTAATGGTTCTTCCCGGTGATAATTTGCTAAAAGGAAAAATTATTGCCTTGTCTAAATCGGGAAAAAGTACTCGAAAAATAGAAAAGTGTGAAGTTTCGCCTTTAGCAGTATCCAGATGGGTCAATAGGTAATATTTGCTCTTAGATAAGTTTACTGGTTTTTAGGAATAATTATGTATTATTATTATTATTTTTTTGTAAAGTGTTTGAATAATTTTCAATGTATTAAGATCTAGGAGAGGAAATGTCAGTCGCAGTAGTTGGCCGCGTGCTTTGAGCTGTATTCTGCACGAAAGTAGTAGTTGTGGCTAATTGTGAACTTTTTTTTTTTTGACTTCGTCAAAGATTTAACAAAACATTAATTTGCGTGTTAGATTAAGTAGAGTTTTTGTCTAATCTTAATAACAAATTAAAAACTTATTTTTCTATCTACTTCCTAGGTAATTGTCCGTGCATTTCACATTAAAATCATTCGCGCAAGACAAAGATAGAATTTCAAATTACTTTCTTTTTTGAATAACATGGAAAAATATCGATAAAAAAAGAGTTATAATGATTTTTTGTTATCAACTACTAGATGCCTATCTTATTAAATGCATGTATTTCTGAATCCAAAACCTGGAAATTCGGCTCGACCTTGATGACACTGCCACTCGAATTCTACTTTCTGATCTTCTTTAAGCACAGAACAGGCCACACGGACTAGCGTCAAAGGCCTGAATGTGGCCCGCATCTTCTATGCGATATAGTCGCGGTGTGACTATCCCATTCGATGGCTACTGTGGATCCTAATAAAGAGCACAATAGCCCTGAACTAGGCTTGACCGAGCAATGAAGCAGGTGCCATGTCTTTGAAGCTAAGAGTACCTAAAAACTGGTGGATGAAGAGAATTTATCTCACCAGTGAGATGCCGTAAACATGCAGCAGATAAATTTACTTTAAATACCAGTTTATTCGCACTATCAGCTACAATGAGGTTACTTCTGCATCCTGCACGATTACTTCCGATTCCAGTCTGCGAAATCCGCGGCGAGGACGAAATTGCAGTCTCTAGATAGATTAACCCGCCTGTCGGGTAGGCTGTGTGTAAATATTGCTATAGGTGCGCCAGCGTAATGCCTGATATTATAGAAAATGTTCGTTTGCAGGTATATAGTGCGCGAAACAAAATGATAGAATGTTAAGCTTTGTTTGCGTGTGCAACGTTGCAAAATCAGAGAAATGACAAGAAGTAGTCTGATTTCGGTTCACCTTAGTTTAAGCTAAAATAACTTTTCTCTTCTTAAATTACGGGTTAAACCATGTCGAATATCGTTGCTAGAAACAGCATTGGGAAATTACTTTCCTAAATTGCTTTTAAGAGCCATCACATGTGTAACTAAAACCGCCAATTGTGTTATGCTTTTTTAATAATATCACGCATTATGATCTTCCGCATCACATTTGGATTTGAAACAAATTATCTTTCTTTGATTACAAAAAAAAAAAAAAAAAAAAAAACCGCTAGAACAATTACTGTGTTTGTATTTACTTTCATTTTATGTATTTAGAGCAAATTTTCACAGAATAAGTGGACCTTGCTACGCTCGTGTCTCCAATCTATTTAATGCTGCGTCTTCCCACGTTGTGCGGTATATTTTTTATATTTTTGTCTGCGATGGCCCAAACTTCTGCCGATGTTTTGCGAAATTAAAAACGCGCAATTCCATTTTACATCAAAAGACTTTCTATTCATTCCAAAATAAACCTGTAATATAGGTGCAATGCATTTATAAAACGTATTCACATCATGATTCTAGGTATAAGGTTGGATATTTACATTTCTATGAGGCTAATTTGCTGAATGATTATATAAGCAATCCAATACGTTCATATTAGAAAAGGCAAAAAGTTCCATTACCTTTAATTTGTCATTATTTGATTTACTAAACAACGATCTATACGATGTACCAGCCAAACCCCATCCGTCTTTCTTAGGTTAATCCAGATAGACAAAAATCAGTAAATATTTTAACTTTCTTTTCAAAAAAAAAAAAAGTTTTCGAGTTTTCGACCGTAAGTCGCTTTTTGGCGCAACATTTTCGGCCAAAAAGTATCGAATTACGGAAAAAAGAGAGAGAGAGAGATAACTTCAAAAAATCAAGAATTGAGCTGGATAATCTCGATCTTTTCTTTGTTTACATACCACTTGATAAGCCCTGACCTTGGAAGAAGCGTTTTCAGTGTGGTGACGGTCCCTAAAACGTTGTTCGTTAATACCTCCTGTTCGTATCCTGGCTGTATTTTGAGGTCTGAACATAATTATGTAGCAAAAAATGGGAGTTCCCATTTGAAAATCAAGAGTTGGTGCTCATTTTGCTTTGTATATGGTCCCTCATCAAAATTTTACCAATGTAGTTTTAAAGCAGACTTTAAACCAAGTTGGTTGACACCTTTCTTTCCTTTCTAGCATGTGTAATGGCCGAATAATTAAAAGTTTTTCGTTTTTTTCTCTATGTACACACTTTACTAGATCAATAAAACGAAAATGCTCTTGAAAACGGCTAAACAGTAGTCTTTAGAAGACGATGTCATTCTCACATATCCTTAAAAAAACTAAACTGCAGTTGGGGAAAACCTAACATGGCAGCATTGCGGAGGCTACGCAGATCCTACTTACAGCATTACTGTGATACCAGGTAAGGCTTGCCCCAATTATCTACCCCATAATTTGATGTTTGTATAGGACATGGTATAAGTTTCTTTATATAGCTTGTTGGACCAGTGTTTGGACTGGTATAATCAAAGCAGATTGCACAAGAACTGTCATTTCGACATTGCCATAGTTTTTAGTTGCCGCAAATGCAGCCGCAGCCTGAGCTTTATGTATTAAAAACATAGAATCTTAGGCACTGTCCAAAATTAAGAAATTGCATTCACAGGAACTTGGTAACTGATCAAGTTTCTCTTTTGCATTAAGATTATTGATTCCTTTCCCATCATAATTACAATTCACTAAATTTGCTTAATTTTGGAGCTTTCAGTAAGCTTTGCTACTTTAATGTACTAATTATACTATCTGAAAGATGTAAGTCTAGCCTTACACTATAAAAAAAGTCCGAAACGTTACTGGGTATTTTTGTGGAAAGTTTCGAGATTTCACAGCTTTTACCCACTTCCTGAGAAAATGAAGTATCTTTGTCATAAAGTTTCCTGAATTGTTAAAGGATGCAAGAATGCAGACTTTTCACTGCTGTGACAAAATATTTTTAGCTACCAGTTTAAGATAGATTCAGTGTGCTATTTAGTGTATCGGCTTCAATTCGTGTATATCTCGTGCAGATTGAATTAACTATCAATGGTAGCCAATAGGTCATTGGATTGCTATAGGTTTGCAAGGCAATAATTGCAAGCATGGGACTTAGAAACAAGGTCAACTTAGGAAAATTGCAAGCTTACTTGCAATTCTGCCGTGGCCGCTTTAATGCTTTTGGAGCTTTCTTGGTATATAAGGAAGGTTCTAATCAATATATTTAAACCTACCTAATTCTTCTTGACGGTTCCCGAGACATGATTGGCTTTAATAGAGGATAGCTCCCAATCCTTGAGAAAGTTTCCAGGTTTATTTCAGAAGCATTGAGAAGATATAAAATGGAAGCAGTTAAGACTTTCTTTCATGAAACCCAGACCACATGTCACGTGATACATTTTAAAGCAAAGCATTTTAAAAAATCAGGTTTCTTTCGCTTGTTTCACGCACAATATGCCAACCATTCGTCGTTGTTGACTCACGTGACTTGGGGTATTTGGTTCAGCTTTTACTAAGCCAATGATTGAACTTACTCCCTCCATTTTAATACCTGCTCTAAGTTCAGAAAGTTTACTGACTTTTAGCGAAAAACAAGCCTTCAATTGCAACTTAAATTATTCGTTATTTCTCAAAACTATATATATATATATATATATATATATATATATATATATATATATCATGAAGTTTATGAACAGTGGTTAATTCATTCAATGATTGAAACACAAAACAGCTCATTTTATTTTATTTATTTATTTACTTTTTTGTACTATTTAAAGTTTTACATAGTTGGACTTAAAGTGGGAAAATGAAGTAATATTAAATTAATTTTTATAATGTTATCATTAAATTACTATTTCCGTGTGTTACATATAGTAATAAATACATTAAAAACTTTCCCATGTTTCAGAGACCTTTAAATATTACTAGATCTTGCAAACAGTAAGCCTGAATTTTTTTTTCTCATAAAAAGGAACCAAATTAGGGGATGAAAACATCGTATTTTCATACTTCAAAAATAAGCTCCACCCTAATGCATATGAAGCTGTTTAGCTTTTGTGTAAATCAATAAATAAGATGCTTGGAATAGGAGTTATTTGTAGACACAAGAAACCCAACGATAAGGGTTTCATAGCAATTTGGAATTGCGAAAAACATTTTATATATTACTAGTCTGCGTGCCCGGCGTTGCACGGGCTACTTAAAAAATGAAAGATCTGTTCAATTGATGTTTTTGTATTATTCTGACATCAGTTTCTAAAGCGCTAAGGAGTAAATAATTACGCGTAATGCAAGGTTTGCAAAACACCAGTAGAGCATATTTTTGGCAAAAACCTCTTTAACGTTAATCATAGTTATCAATAATACAAGTTATGAGTATTTTCAATTAGCACAAAAGAGGAAAATATATGCATTCTCAACTATAATATGTGATCACTTTAAACTGAATTAAATCTGATAGAATATATCTGAAATATTTATGTACAATTACAATCAGCTTTTTACATAAAATGACACACACTTTTTTGTTGATTACGTGAAACTAAAGCACCAAGACTTATTAAATACCAATAAGCATTAATTTAATATCAAGCCATCAGATTCCAATTAAGCTTCAGTTAAAATCCTTAAAAACAATCTTTTTTGTTCAACTCTGTTTCACTTAAAGAAATCCAAACAATCTTAATTTAACGTGTTCTTTTAACGATACAAACTGTATTGCAAAAATCGAAACAGGAAGGAAAAAGAGATTTATTACAATTCGAAAACTCACCCATGTGACGGAAAAAAGTCCAACAAAATAAACATAATTAGTCGCACATCCTAAATGTACCCAAATATGAGGCCGGTGAATGATAAACTTACACTTCAATCAATAAACATTACTAAAGAAACAACTTTCATATGCTGAAAAGAGTTAAGAACGTTGAATGTGAAAAAATAAGAAAGGACAGACGATAAATATCCGAATAGAGCAACCAATTTTAAACTAATTAAAAATGAAATTCTAGATGGAAACGTTGTTTTAAGATTTGGACAGCAGCCAAAAAAATCTCTTTTGACACAATTATTAGAATTTTATTTGCTCACCCATATGCAAAATGGCAACAGGAAAGAAATAAAAATTCCTGAATAGCGTTATGTTAATTAACGTTTTAATTAATATCTCCGCTAATTAAAGTCGTACAATTATGAGATTGGTCCTATTGTTTTCTTTGGAAAATTTCGAATTGATCGGTATCTTGTTTGACTCCCGATTCGCAGTGGTTCTCGAGAAGATCGATCTTCAGACAGACAGATAGACAGACAGAAAGACGGACGCGAACAGATTTTAATATTATAGTGGATTTCTCTGTCCTGTTTTTCTGGCGTTTGATGAGATCCTCCTTATTCCTTTATCAAATTCCATGATTTACCCACGGTGTAAAAATCTACCTCTTCTCTAGAATTTGAGATTAAAAACTATCTAAAGAAGATGTCCTTTAATGGATTGCAAATTTTCTCTAGGATTAACAGAAGAGAGAGTCAGGTAGGGCTTTGACGGCATACACAGACGCAAATTGCGGTTAAAGGGCTTTGACGGCATACACAGAAGCACATTGCGGTTAATTTCGTCGTGGTAAGGTACATAGTAATATCTGCAGAAATGAGTTTTGGACGCATATTTAAAACACGCGTTTTGAAACTCATTCTAACAATATTGAAATTTTGAAATTGACGTTTTTTTTCTTTTGTGCTTCATTTTCATTGAAAAAAATAAAAAAAATAAGCATGCTTGTTTAAAGATTCCAAATCTAAAATAGCTGAAAAAAAAATTAATTTGAATTTTGACATCTTGAATTCAAATTATGTTTTTTTCGCAACCACCAGTTTGTGCATGTAGGCGTGCGTGTTTGTGTGTGTGTGCAGGCATTAGTGATGAGTGTGTGGGTATGTATGTGTGTGTGTGCATGTATATGTGTGTGTGCATGTATATGTGTATGTAGGCGTGAGTGTTTGTGTCTGTGCGCAGGCATGACTGTGTGGGTATGCGTGTGTGTGTGTAGGATATGGACACAACCTGGAGACGGTTTTCGCTAGAGGAGCAGCATCGGGAGGGGCCAACCAATCGACGGTGGTGCTGCAGAGGGAGGCGGGGTGAAAATAAAATCATACGACATCAAAACTGTCAAGTGAGAACAATAAGCAATCGTGATTGCTCAAAAAGGATTAAAAAAAAAAAAACATTTGCAGATATCACTCTTGACCTTTTCACGGCAAATTATGTTAGCATAACAGTTGTGTATCAACTTGACCCACGTTTAATCAAGTTGATACATTTCGAATAACAAAAACAAAAATTAAGATTTTTTTTAAATGATGAAAAGCACGTCAACAAAGGTTTTTAAATTGTAGTTTAATAGGAAAATAGTAATAGCAATTTATGAAATGGTATTATGATGCACATTAGTTACAAAAAATTGAAATGCTGAATGTGTTTCAACTATACCCGTCTCTGTTATAATTAAAACTTCCTAATCACAATTATTTAAGAACTTTTTTAGACTGTAAAGTGAATTAAGCTGTTTTATAGCATTAAAATTTTTGTTTGATGCACATTTTTTTTATTTTTTTAAAAAGATACTTGTCTAAATTCTACAGTACAATAATAAGTAAATTTAATTAAAGACTTATTTTTTTTTGTACGTTCGTTTTGAATGTTTTATTTTTGCAAAAGTAGTACACTAGTTTACTCATCATTTTCTAAATTTGAAGCAAATAGGCATAATTTTGAGTTCCCTTTATGTAAACTTAACAGAATAGGGAAAAGACGATCATGATCGGCTACTAATCTGTTGTACTTTGTATAGCGTAATTATAAATGCAATAAAAATTATATTACATTTTTTTTATCATAGTAAACAGAATTTTATTTTGCAGTCAGATATTTTATATAACCCCTTTTACAGAATTAATTTGAAAACAAGATGTTTTTTTCCATAGCTATTAACTAGTGAATATAATTACAGTAAAATTAGAATCAATACCTTTGTGCTCAAAAAGTGATAAAAAAATTATGCATTATACCAGACGGCCCGGTCATCACATGCAGAGACTGCAGCTTCGCTCCTATTAAATCTCATCTAACTGGATTGGTGCATAACCGAAAACGACGAAGGTGTCATCTCATTGAAGCTGGAATTGCCAACAAACTGGTAGGTAAAGTAAATTAATCTCCCCAGCGAGTATCAGTAGCATGCTTACAGTCATAGAAAAAAAAAAAAAAAACGAAACACTTTTAATTATTCGACCGTTATACATGCTCGAAAGGAAACAAAGGTGTCATCCGACTTGGTTTAAAGTCTTCTTTAAAACTACGTAGGTAACATTTTGCTAAGGGACCATATACATAGCAAAATGAGCACAAACTCTTGATTTTCAAATGGGAACCCCTATTTTTTTTTGGTACATAATTATGTTTAGACCGCAAAATACAGCCAGGGTACGAAATTTCACTGCATTCCGTGCAGCAGAACAGGAGTTATTAACGAAAAATGTTTTAGGGACCGTCACCACATTGAAAAGGCATCTTTCAAGGTCGCGGCTTATCAAGTAACGGAATGTAAACAATGAAAAGATCGAGATTATCCAGCTCAATTAATGATTTTTTGAATTTCTCTTTTTTTCGTAATTCAAAACTTTTTGGCTGATAAATTTGCGCCCAAAAGCGATTTACGGTCGAAAACTTTTTTTTTTTGAAAAAAAAGTTAAAATATTTACTGAGTTTTGTCTATCCGGATTAACCTAAGAAAGACGGATGGGGTTTGGCTGGTCCATCGTATAGATCGTAGTTTAGTAAATCGAATAATGGCAAATTAAAAGTAATGGAACTTTTTGCCTTTTTTAATCGGAACCTATTGGATTACTTATATAATCATTCAGCAAATTAGCCTCACAGAAATGTAAATATCCTACCTTATACCTAGAATCATGATGTGAATATGTTTGATAAATGCATTGCACCTATGTTACAGGTTTGTTTTAAAATGAATAGAAAGTATTTTGATGTAAAATAGAATTGCAGGTTTTTAATTTCGCAGAACATCGGCAGAAGTTTGGGCCATCGCACACAAAAATATAAAAAAATTTACCGCACAACGTGGGAAGACGCAGGATTAAATAGATTGGAGACACGAGCGAAGCAAGGTCCATTTGTTCCGTGAAAATTGCTCTAAATGCATAAAATGAACGAAGTATTAATCTAAAAAATAAAACAGAAACAGTAGCATATAAAAATACCTGTTAATGAGCAAACCGTTCATACTCGAACTTGATTTGGGAAAATTTTTGTTATTTGAATTAACACAGTGGACAAATACAGTAATTGTTCTAGCGGTTTTTTTGTAATCAAAAAAAGAGAATTTGTTTCAAATCCAAATTTTATGCGGAAGATCATAATGCGTGGGATTATTAAAAAAGCATTACACAATTGGCGGTTTTAGTTAGACATGTAATGGCTGTTTAAAGCAATTTAGGAAAGTAATTTCCCAATGCTGTTTCTAGCAACGAGATTCGAGATGGTCCAACCCGTAATTTAAAAAGAGAAAAGTTATTTTAGCTAAAACAAAGGTGAACCGAAATCAGACTTCTAGTCATTTTTCTGCTTTTGAAACTTTGCACTTGCAAACAAAGCTTAACATTATTTGACTTTGTTTCGCGCACTATATACCCGCAAACGACCATTTTCTACGGTATTAGGCTGGCACACCCACAGCAATACTACACGCAGCATACCCGACAGGCGAGTTAATCTATCCAGAGGCTACAATTTCGTCTTTGCTGCGGATTTCGCAGACTGGACTCAGAGCAAATTGTGCGGGACGCAGAAGTCACCTCATTGAAGCTGAGAGTGCAAATAAACTGGTAGGTAAAGTAAATTTTTCTGTTGGATGTTTACGGCATCTCACTGGTGAGATAAATTTTCTTTATCCACCAGTTTTTAGGCGCTTCCAGCTTCAATGATATGACACCCGCTTCGTTGTTCGGGTAAGCCTAGTTCAGGGCGGTTGTGCGCATTATTAGGACTCACAGCAGTCGTCGAATGGGGTAACCAAACCGCAGTTATATCGCAGTGAAGACGCGGGTCACATTCAGCCGTCGAAGCTCGTCCATGTGGACCTTTGTTTGCTTAAAGAGTAAGAACAGAAAGTAGAATTAGAGTGCCAGTGTCATAAAGGCGGAGCCGAATATTCAGATATTGGATTCTGAAGAACGTGCGTTTAATAAGATAGGTATCTAGTAGTTGATAACAATTATTTATTATAACTCTTTTTTTGTCGATATTTTCCCATGTTATTCAAAAAAGAAAATAATTTGAAATTTTATCTTTGTTTTGCGAGAATGATTTTAATGTTAAATGCACGAGCAATGACCGAGAAAGTAAATAGAAAAATAAGTATTTGCATTATAATTAAGAACAGACAAAAACTCAACTTAATCTAACACGCAAATTAATGTTTTGTTAAATCTTTGACGAAGTCAAAAAAAAAAAAAAAAAATAAAAAAATAAAAAAAAAAAAATAAAAGCTCACAATTATCCACAACTATTACTTTTGTGCAGAATACGGGCTCAAAGCACGCGGCTAATTATTGCGACCGACATTTCCTCTCCTCGATTTTAACACATTGAAAATTATTCAAACACTTTACAAAAAAAAAATAAATAAATAATTCCTAAAAACCAGTAAACTTATCTAAGAGTAAATATTACCTATTGACCCATCTGGATACTGTTAAAGGCGAAACTTCACACTGTTGGCTAATTTTCGAGTTCTTTTTCCCGATTTATACAATGCAATAATTTTTACTTTTAGCAAATTATCACCGGGAAGAGCCATTAATTCTACACTGTCTATTGCAACATGACTAGCAAGACAATGAGGTTTTATTGTATATTTCTGTGAAAAAGATGTGCATATTAATTTTTTTTTCTGAGTTACTGTTTTACAAAAGGCAATGGTTAAACGCAGAAAAAAAAGTACTTTAAGTGTAGCTTTTAATTTAAAAAGGTCTATAAAATATTATTTTTTTAGACAATGAAGTAGTGTTTCGCATTATTCACACATTGACGTTTGAACGATATCCACAAAAAACTGACGGTTGCAATATTGTGCTGTTCTTCTGCAGAGACAGCGAATAAATTTATGCATTAAAAAAAATCATAGACGTGACTCTTATGTAGAAAAACCACGTTATAATTGGCTTGCTTATTTTGTTGATTTTTTTTCTTTTTTTTTTAAGAAGAAACCAATTTTCATAATTTCTGTTTTAAAAAAGTATACGGTCCCCTAAAGTAGGAAAAAATGAGTTTTTAAGCATAGCGCAAAAACTACTGAATATTTTGAGCTCAAATTTTGGATTCCCACATAAAAGCTATTGTAGATTGTTTTTCTGTTAAAATTTAATGTGGTTTCAGATCATATTTTTTTCAAAAAATATTAAAATAATTCATAAAAAAACTAAAATTACATTTTGGGTGTTGTAAATGTATACAAAGTTAAAAAAGGATGATGATCACGAATATTTGATAAAAAAAGGGGGTTCTTATTGAAGAATTTGAAGTTGATGCTCGTTTTAATATGAAGACGATCCCTTAACAACAATTTTTTAACTTAATTTTGTAGAACTTTTTATTCCTGAAAAAATAACACCTCACACGTGTCTCTAGTGCCAATAGTCTTTGAATACGATCGAGTGTTTCGTTTTTCTTTTCTATGACTGTACCTGAGATCAGGTATGAAAATGGAGGGAGTAAGTCAAATCATTGGTTTAGCAATAGCTGACCCGAGGACCCCAAGTCACGCGACTCAACAACGACGAATAGTTAGCACGTTTTGAGTGAAACAGGTGAAATAAACCTGATTTTTTCCAATGCTTTGTTTTTGAATGTATCACGTGACCTGGGGTCTGGTTTCATGAATGAAAGTCTTAACTCTCTCCGTTTTATCTCTTCTCAATGCATGGTACGGTTCGGCGCGGGAATTGAAGGCAAAGCTTGGATTTTCAGCTGTAAATCACAGCCCCTTAACTAGGAGTACATGCGTCATATTATCCAAACCGGTTATCGCATCCAGAGACTGTAGTTTCGTTCGCATTAGAACGCATCCGTGCTGATTAGGAATTGTGGTGCTAGAAGCAAGATGTGATTTCATTGAAGCTGAGAGTGCCGACAAACTGGTAGGTAAAGTAAAATAATCTCACCAGCGAGTGTCCGCAGCATGGTACGGTTCGACTCCTGAATTGAAGGTAAAGCTTGGGTATTTAGCAGTAAAATACCACCACTAAGCAAGGGCTAATGCACCTACATGCAATATACCAGACAGTTCGGTTACCATATCCAGAGACTGCTGTTTCATTCTTATTAGAACTCATTAATCTAAATTAGTGAATACCGAGCTGGGAGGCTGCTTACTACTAAATAAGAAAACACCCTGCCAATTTGTGCCTTAAAACGTTGTCTTATCTTCTTTTATGATTGCAGAACTTTTACAATGCATAGATGAGTTGTATAAATAGGGTCTTAATAACTTCCCTACACTGAAGCAAAAAAATCTTTAATTGTTCAAGATCAAATTCAAGGAATACAAAATAGACTAAATAGGAAAGAAATTGTGAGTCTCTTGGGTAACATAATTAAAGAAATAAAAACAGCGTTTATAATATTGCCGTGCAAATTAACTTAAGGAATATTTAAAAAATCAAATTTTTCACGCATAAATATTCAGACACACTGAGGCATTTCTCACAAGTACTCTACAAGTGCTTTTAATTTGTAAACCGGAAACGTTTATTGTACTTTTCATCTGTTTCATATTATTTGGTTTTGAAGTTAATTTAAAATACAGACAATGCATCACGTATAAAATCTGAAAAATAAAAATGAACCCACTTGAGAGATTTCAGTTAGAAACAATTTGTATAAGAATAAAATATTGCGCTTTCTTTCACTCTGAATGAAACAAGTTGAACGTGTTAAGATGTATTTCGAGACAAAAACTGGAGACAAATTTAATTTGTAGCACAATAACACATGTTACTTCTTTTAAATTAATTACATTCTTTTTTACTGCTAGGAAACAATAAAGAGAGCAGAAACAATCAATTCAATGTATTTGGAGAAATTAAAAAATAGAGATTCAATAAACCTCATTGTTTCTATAATTAAATTTACTATTTTTTGAAGAAATGTTAATTTGCAAGGGAAATCGAAAATAGAGTATAAAGAAAAGAAACTTTTACATATAAGTACATTGAAACAATGTATTTTTTTATATTCCAGTATTGTAAAACACATTGTTTCAGGCAATTATTATTGTATACCTTAATTACAGAATATGTTGTGTGAAATACGTCGAAAGAAGGGGAAAAAAAGTTCAGATTACAATTTTTTCAGTGCAATTAAGAATTGTAATAAATAAATTCATTTAGGAGGTAAGATTTTCTAAACTAACATTTTTTAAAATATATTTTATTATCTGAAATGAAAAAGAACAACTTAGATACATTGAATTTTTCAGTCATCTGGAGCAACTGTAATAGCTAAATTTGTCCAGAACTAATTAATATATTTACTCTTGTAAAACCAATAATCCTGAAAGCCGTTCGACTCAAGAGTATCTCAATGCCAATTAATTCAAAAACTAAACTTAAAATTGAAGACAACACGTTTCATTTCAAAATAAAACGCAACACTCTTAGCAAGAAAATTGAATGCTGCACTGTTACTAAACTTCGGCGAAGTAAGACAAAACTTATTTTAGCTTTCAATTAATGTTAAATCAAACTTTAAGGTGGTCGCAGCAATAAACTCAAGTGATGGAAACAACAGATCTGTTTCACAAACTTTTTTAATACAGTTGTCTAATGTGCTTTTGCTTGCATGTTGCAAAAATTTTGCTTCATAAACGCTTCCTAGTATTTCACTAATAACAGTGTTTTTTTTTATATTTTTATTAAAACTTGGTTTTTGTCTGATGCAACGAAAAAGCAGAATATTTTAGAAATCTTTGTAGTTTAAACATTTTCGGAACTCTAAGTTATTAGACGATATTTAAAAATACAAGCATTAAACTTCTTTCTCATATGATACAAAATGCACTCACTTGCAAAAAGGGCTCGGGTACGCAGAAGAAATTGAGCTAAACTCATAAAACAGGGCATTTGAGAGAGAAAACGCAAGTATTTTGTTGACTTAACAGCAAAAAGTATATTGATTTCTCTAAAAAACTCTCATCAACTATACAATAAGATGGAGTAAGAAAAAAATCCTATAAGCTAGACTGAAAAATATGCAAATTATTTTAAGTCGATTTCAAGAAAAGAGTGCTCTGTTAGGTTTCTGTCAGCTCTTTGATAGTCCTCCACCTTAATGAAAAAGCTGACATTTTAACAATTTACGCAAAAACGACTCATTGAAATACCACAAACTTTGAATGTCCAACAAAATATTTTATTCCCTTTCTATCGACTGCAATTAAAATTACCAACGAATTAATACAAGTTATCGGTGAGACAGGGTACCACAGAAAGAGACTAGTACCACATAGGCAGCACTAGAGAGTGCTGCCTATGTGGGGAGTAGAAAGAGACTAGTACACACAGCAGGGTTCTTGTTCCTTCTGCCAGGGGTGCCCACAAGGGGGGATTATGGCGCAAGTTGTGCCATCAAAATTTTTTGGGGGGGGGGGATTTTTAAAATTGCTTTTTATTTATGTTTTTATTGATTTATTTTTAATTTGAATTAATATTTATTTTATTTTATTGTTTATTTTTTATTTCATTTATTTATTTTGTGTGTGGTGTGTGTGTCATTGGCGTAGCACAGAAATTTTCTAATAAAATTATAATAATAATTAAAAATAATTAAATACATAAATAAATAAAAAATATTTAAAAGAATTAATAAGTAAAAAATATATTAAAAATAAAAAATAAATAAAAATTATTTAAAAAAATAAATAAATAAAATAAAAAAGAGCTAAAAACAAAAAGGGGTGGGGGGGGGGAGAAATGAGGAAATTTTTTTTGTGGGGGGGGGGGGGAATTTGCGCCGTTGAACTTGGGGGGAATGGGCACCCCTGCCCTCTGCGGCAGTGCTCCGTCATAAAACTCTAGCAAAGATATTGCTGAGTCAATAAGTGCCAATTTTGGAGCGGAATGCGTAAACGCAGAACATTTAAGACGGCACAAATTCGAACACTGGACACAAAGCAAGTGTTATATAACGGCCAGAAGAAACATTCGAGTGCCCTCTGCAACGGCTGGGTACTCTTGTTCTATGCCAATAAGCAGCCCTTGCTCCATTTTTTCTTGGGATTGGATATTAATCAATTCCTTTAAGGGGGGGGGTTTCATAGGAGTTGTTCTGGATCCCTGTATCGAAAAGAGTGCAAAAGGTAGAATTTCGAACTTAGCTAAATCTTTAGCAGCACTTTCATTCCAAGAGTCAACTTGTTCCATATGCTACTGTGAAAGTCGTATGGCAATCCTAAAGCACCATGCTAACAGGTTTATAGAGAAAAGGCTATGAATGGCATAACAACAGGCTGACGTAGAATTTCAGGAGAAAAGGGAAAACGGCTGGTGACATTTAGCGATCAACCAGTCTTTTCATTTGTACTGATCGAACAACATTCCAGTGTTGACCTAAAGTAGTTGAGCATAGATCTATGCTATGTGTATCGAAAAATTTCCATAGCATTAGTAAAGGTGAATGCAGTGTAAATATGGCAAAGCGAACGGTTTTATCCCAGAGACTATGGAGTAAATGAAAACAAAGAATTTATTTCTCCATTACGTCGATGCATATAGATCACCGGAATTTACCCGATTGGTTTAGAAACATAAGAAATTCTTCACCAACAATAATCAGATTGTGGCCTGTAGATCACATGCAACCAGGTGAATCCTCCAAATGTAATTCCAAATTCCTTTTAAAGTAAAATCAAAGAAAAAAAAATCATATGCTGAATGTATGAAAATTCTCACAAAAGTGTAATTTGTGGTAAAATGTAATCTTTCAAAAATTTGGGAAGAACAAAAAACTTAATTTCTTCGATTTACTCTAAAGCAAATGCATATTTCACGGGAAGCGAAATGGAAGCACCAAAATTGTTCATCAAAAATAGTAGAAGGGGAATGTAATTAGTAAAACCATTCACTTGACGAGTACAACTAAATGAAACCCATTACTTCGCATTTGTAGACCTGCTTGAGACTTAAATGTAAGGTCAGTATGCTTAAAAAAACAACTTTTTCTGTTTCATCAATTATAAGGAAACCACATGGAACTCTTAGAATATATTACATATGTTATCTTGTTTACCCAGTCATTAACATTTAAATTCCAAAAACTACCACGAGTGTGATAATAAAGTTTACGTCCATTTACCCCATGTTTGCATTGACCCCAATCAACCCTTTTCAGGTAACTCAGGCCCAAACATCTGCATAATTTCGCAGAAATGGAGATTATCAACTATGTGATCAGTTGATAAGCTTATAAACGTAAACAACTTTTTTTAACGATAAAAAGTGAAGTAAAAATGTGGTTGCATAACAACCAGTATGATTTGTAATCTGATTTAAATAAATACCTAAAACTGCAGCTACATTAGCCGGAGCGCATGTGTAACGTCGAAACGTTCTGGTGACGCCTACTCAACATGTGAGAGTAAGCGATAAAGCTGAAAAATCGTAATCGTGTCAATATGAGTTTTATAACAAATTTAGCCACAGTAAAAAAATTATTAAAATGTGGTATTGATAAAGCATTTTCGGAAGAACAATATGATAGACATTAAATTAGTGCTATTCATTATGTTGTTTTCCCCAAACGTCTAGGAACAGTTTCCACCTCTCATGTACCTGAAACACCTAACGTAATAATTTTAGTGAGAATTGAGCTGTTTCAGTTTTAATTCGCTGCTTTAATTTTCCAATGCGGCGAATCTTTGCTTGTTCACGCTTTGGACTTGGCAAAATCCAAAACGAAAAACCAGGTGGGGTTCCATCAACTGGTCTTGAGACCCAAGATTTTAGTGTGCAATTTAAAGAGACATCAGTAGCAAAACCTCTTTAAATACAACGTTGTGATAATGTGATCATCGCTCTACTTTTGGTTGTACGTATTTTCAATGCAAACATAAATATCATTAAAAGTATAACATAGTGACTCGTGAAAGAGCAGTAATTGTGTATGTGAAAAAACGGGTTGTGGCAAATACAGTCCTGCCCATGTGAGCATCTGACGGGAAAAAAAAGAAACATTAAAGAGATATTTATTGACACGGATCCGAACTGGTACCATTCTGATTAACAGCACGAAACTCCAACCAACCGAGAAATTGCGCCTTCGATTTTGAATGCTATTCATTGAAGCAATGTGCAGTAAAAAACAACAAAAAAAGCTTTTTTCCAAAAAAAAAAAAAAAAAAAAAAACATGCGTCTATGTTTTGTCATTAGCCAGCATGATACGCTTTAAAATTTTTCGTAAAACATGGAATTTGATTAAGGAATGAGGAAGATCTCGTGTAGTGGTTGAAACAAACATTCTAGAGAAATAATAAATTAGACTGAAGATAAGTTTTTAATTTTGAACATTACGACAATTTCCTATTGTAGCTGCTTTAAACCTTACGGCTTAAATGCCAGCACACGTTTCTCTTTTAATCGAATATCTAAAATTCAAAACCAAAACAAGTTGAACTGAGTCCGTTTTTTAAGTGTAATTTTTCGAACGTAGTCAAAATGCATTTTTTTTCCTGCCGAATGCAGAGGAGTAGAAAATGATTTCTTACTAATGAAGTTGATAATAATTTTAATGTTTTATATCGTAATCGAATAAATAATTAAAGTTTTACTGGGCGAAACTCGTAAATTCAGTTTATCGTAGAATTTTTTCATTTATACAGAGGTCGAACACTGCTATTAGAGAAATCCACATTTCAGCGTACAATGAAAAAAAATTTCTGCACAAGAAGGATTACCTTGAGATCTGAATTTTTAAATCTAATACTTTCTTTATGTTTACATTATGCTTAGTGGTCTAAACGAAGTCAAAGCTAAAAGAAAAAAAAAGAAAGAACACCCTTCGATCAATAATCAACTTAACCGAATAATAACTAAAGCCTACATAAAGGAGTTCAAACGTCAAGTAGCATTCCCATCGAATTAATTTTATTGTCTTACGTGTGTTATCTGTTGTATGTTATGAGCACATGTAATGCGTAATTTTAATCTAAATTTGCTATAATGTTGGACGACTAATATGTATACAATTTGTTATCACAGACTGCTTGAACCGTCATGGCTTAGATGGCAGCCTGCGTTCATCATTTAACCAAACGGTTAAAATAGAAAATTAGTTGAACTAAATTCGTTTTTTAAGCGTAGTTTTTCGAATGTAGCAAAAATGTGACTGGCTATTCGTTTTTTTCCGAAAGAAGAAAAAAAAATGACATTTTACCCATCAAGTTGTTAGTAATTTTAATATTTTACTTCGTATTCTAATAAATATTCATAGTGTAACTAAATGAAAAGTGTAATTTAAATTCGGGGTAATAATTTTTTTTTATCTACAAAAAGGGTCAAAAACTGTACTTAGAAGAATCTACAATTCAGTAGTATACGTTTTTTTCTGAAGAAAAAATTATTACACTGTAGTCTGAAATCTGAAACCTGATACTTACATTTTTGCTATCATTATGCTTTGGTTTTCTGACCGAAGACAAAGCTTTAAAAAAAAAAAAACCCTTACAATTAAGAAATAATTTAGCACATGTTGCAGCAAGTTTTCATAACAGAAAGGAGCGTTTCATCTTATTTTTTGTGTTACCACACTTTTGTTACTTATTGTTTTTAAATGTTCACGTAATACCTGTCTAATTTTTTGATGCCGATCGCTCGGACTTGAGCCCGAACACTCGTACTTCTGGTTACCAAACGAACGCTCTGCTGATAAAACTACTTCAGTTCTGTCGGTCACAGTGCAAGTTAAACTTATAAATTTATCCGAAAATCTCAGTCCGGTGCTTTAAAACATGTTTTTTTTGACCCCCCCCCCCCAAAAAAAAAACAAATTTTAGATCGTGGGTCTATTTTTCGTCATTAGCCTGTACAATCCTTATATATTATTTCTGTAGCCTGTTTTTGGTTTCTACGCCAGATTTTCCTGAATTCTTGATCGATTTCTTTGATTTACACCTTATTTTAAAGCTTATGGTGCTGGCTACTGACGAAAAATAGACCCACGGTCTAAAAATTGTTTTTTTTTTCAGCCGAAAAACATGTTTTAAAGAACCAGAATGAGATTTTCGGTTAAACTTATAACTTTAACTTGCAGTATGACCGCCAGAGCTGAATAGCTTGATCGGCAGAGCGTTCTCCTCGTAACCAGGAGAATGAGTGTTCGGGCCCACGTCCGGACAATCTGCATGAAAAAATTAGAAAAATATCGCGCATTACATGAACCCTTAATTAGGTGAATAACAAATATGAGGGAATAGAATTAATAAGAAGGAAACGCTCCTTGCTGTTACGAAAGCTTAATGTTACATTGTGCTAAATTACTTCTGAATTGTGAAGTTTTTTTTTTTTTATTTTTAAAGTTTTGGCTCCAGTAAGAAAATTAAAGCATAATGTAAGCAAAAATATAAGTATCAGGTTTAAGATTTCAGACTACAATTGTTTTTTGTTCAGAAAAAAATAATAAATCGTATATTGAAATATAGATTCTTGTAATGAGTTTTTGACTGTTTGTACAAATAAAAAAAATTACTACCTCAATGTGAAGGGTAAACTACATTTTTTTCTTCTTTTTGTAAAAAACAAATAGCCTATCACATTTTTACTACATTCGAAAAGCTACGCTTAAAAAGAGCTTAGTTCAAATTATTTTGTATTTTAACCGTGCTGCTAAATGATGAACACGTGCTGCCATCTAAGTCATAACGGTTCAAGCAGCCTGCGGTAACAAATTGCAAAATTTTTCAAAAAAAAAAAACATTTCTCTTCAATATCTTATCTTATGTATTATTCCCCTATCATTTTAAAACTTATCAGGCTGGCTAATGACGAAAAATAGACTTACGTTCGAAAAATCAAGTTTTCGGAACGCCCCTTGGTGTTTCAAAACCTTGATGCAGCCTGAAGTTCTTATGCAGATTTTTTTTTTTTTTTAAAGCAGAGTTTTAATACAATTTTCCAATTTTTACGTCGCTTTCGGCAAGAAAAAAGAACCTGTTTGTGTGTGTGTGTGTGTGTGTTTTCTTTTTCTTTCTCTCTTTTTTTAAATAAAGCTTCAAAGTACTGGACTTAGTTGTTCGGTTAAATTGATAAGTTTTTTTTTTCGGTAGAGCGTTCGGCTATAAACTATGTGAACTTCGGGCAAACTCGGGCTGTCCGACATAATAGCAAATTTTGATCTATTACACATTACATGTACTCATAACATACAGCAGATAACACACGTAATAAAATAAATGCAATGGGAATGCTACTTGGTGTTTCGACTCCTTTATGCAGGCTACAGTTATCCTTCGGATAAGTTGACTGTTAATCGAAGGGTTGTCTTCCCTTTTTTATGCTTTGACTCCATCCAGACCACTCAGCATAATGTAAGCATAAAAAAGTATTAGATTTACCTCAAGGAAATCTTTTTTGTGTAGAAAAATATTTTCATTGTATGCTGAAATGTAGATGTTTCTAATAGCAGTATTCGACCTTTGTACAAATGAAAAAATACTACGCCAAATTAAAACTACGAGTTTCACCCAGTAAACCTTTAATTTTTTATTCGCGCGAATACGATATAAAACATTAAAATTATTATCAACTTCATTTGTAAGAAATTATTTCCTACTCCTCTGCTTTCTGCTGAAAAAAAAAAACATTTTGTCTACGATCGAAAAATTACACTTAAAAAACGTACTCAGTTCAACTGGTTTTGGTTTTGAATTTTAAGTGTTCGATTTAAAAAGAAAATGTGCGGGAATTTAAGCCGTAACGGTTAACGCAACCTTCTATGTGAAATAGTACATGGCCAAAGCAAAGACAGAATAGCAAGAAAGTTCCAAGCAATTCACTCTCCTACAATTCTTGCAAAGTTACGCTGTCCGTTACCTTATTCGCTTCTTTTGGGAGCTTAATCAGTCTGGGTCCGTTACCTTATTCGCTTCTTTTGGGAGCTTAATCAGTCTGGGCGGGTCATAACCGAACTGAAGCAGATACACTTTATAATTATGCTCAGTTAATCTTTAAACTGGGAGCTAAAAATATTTTTCACAACAATGAAAAACCCGCATTCGTACAACTTCAGCAATTCAGGAAACTTTTTGACAAAGTTACTTGATTTTTCCTGGAAGTGGATGAAAACCATTGAAATCCCGAAACGTTACACAGAAATAATCAGTAACGTTTCGGAATTTTTTTACAGTGTACGTATTTTCAATGCAAACATAACTGTCATTAAACGTGTGGCTGAGTAGTGGCTCGTGAAAAAGCAATAATTGTGCATGTGAAAAAACAGGTTGTGGCAAATACAGTTTTGCCTATGTGAGCATCTGACGGTGAAAAAAAGAAACATTAAAGATATATTTATTGGCACGGATTCGAATTGGCGCCATTCTGATTAACAGCCCGACAACCCAAGAAACCTAGCAATTGCGCCTTCCTTTTCGAAAGCAATTCATTGAAGGAATGCGGAGTAAAAAACAGCAAAAAAGCCTTTCGCCGAAAAAAAAAAAAAAATAAGATCATGCTTTTATGTTTTGTCATTAACCAGCATGATACGATTTAAAATTATTCGTAAAGCATGGAATTTGATTAAAGAAGATCTCACGTAGCAATTGAAACAAACATTATAGAGAAGTAATAAAGTAGATTGAAAATAAGTGTGTTTATCTTTGAATATTGAACTATTTCACATAGAAGGTTGCTTTAACCGTTACGGCTTACATTCCCGCACATTTTCTTCTTTAATCGAACACTTAAAATTCAAAACCAGTTGAACTGAGTACGTTTTTTAAGTGTAATTTTTCGATCGTAGACAAAATGTTTTTTTTTTCAGCTGAAAGCAGAGGAGTAGAAAATGATTTCTTACAAATGAAGTTGATAATAATTTTAATGTTTTATATCGTATTCGCGTGAATAAAAAATTAAAGGTTTACTGGGTGAAACTCGTAGTTTTAATTTGGCGTAGTATTTTTTCATTTGTACAAAAGGTCGAACACTGCTATTAGAAACATCTACATTTAGCATACAATGAAAATATTTTTCTACACAAAAAAGATTTCCTTGAGGTAAATCTAATACTTTTTTATGCTTACATTATACTCTATTTCTCTATTTAACGACGCTCTATTTAATGAATTTCTCTATTTAAAAATGACTTTTCATGGTCCCAGATGTTCTACTGTAGTCTTAAAAGCATTCTATTTAAGGACACATTCTACTCAAGGACGATTTTCAGCGGTCCCTAAAAAGTAGTTATATATGGAGTCTACGCAGAATTTCAGTCAATCGTGAAAACAAAAATATTGTCCATAACAATAGTTTTTTTAAAGCTTACATTACTATTGCAAACGTTTCCTGAAAACAAAGAAATGCTTTTTAGACAGATATTTAAATAAAAGACGGAATGCCCCAGAGACATCAGAACAAGAAAAGCTGTGGTAAAATGTTACCCTAAAAAATCAATATTCCAAATACAGTTTTTCTAAGCACCTAACTCTATCCGTACTGAAAAAGAAAACGCAGCTGTGTTTGTAAAAAGTACAGAAAGCCTTATAAATGTGTAAAGATATTTTTTCTCAATTAGTAAAATGAGGCTAAGTGCAAACACAAGAATTTTTCTTTTAATATCACAGTATAAGTTGTATTAGTTTTTCAATTGCATTATTCATGTTTGTCAAAAGCTATTGTATCGATTATCAAATAAAAATTGTAAATAAGTATTGTTGGAAAGGAAAAAAAGCTCCAACTAAATTTTGGTTTCACGGAACCGATAAAGTGCTTGAACAAGTTATTCTTGTTACGAGAATCCATACTGTTTCAATTACACTTTACATTGATTTGCGAAAATATTTTTTAGATAAAACTAGTCATTGGTTAGAGTGCTGGGATTTATTTGAATGTGGAAAATGGTGGGAAGTATCTTAGTAAAATTTTGGTAATTTTTAAGATTAGAAATTCTAAAAATGCAGTAAAGGTGAACTGCTTTAGTAGCTTGCGGTAAAAATAATAATGGTGAAAACTACTAATTGTGCTGTTATGACTTTTTATAAAACTTGTCAAACAGTGTGGATTCATCGAGGAATTTTAGAATAATTTTTACTGCTAATGTTTCCGAAAATAAGAAGGATAGTTGCAGTCTGAAAAACTTTTGGAATATCTTTCACCAAAGAAATAAAGAAATAAATGAAATGATGTAAACTGAAATAAAATATAGTAAAAAGAGAGCAAATAAAATATTTAACAAAATAAAATAGTTTTGCTTATTGTTTTTTTATTTTAAAGCTAAAAATGTTTTGTTTCATATGCAGCAGTAAAGGATTAATACTATATAAAACGTTTGTATATAAATCATCCAGTACACTATAATTTATTTAGAAGGATGTTTATATGGATCATGGAAGTACTCTGTTTAAGTGAAATATGTTCGATTCAAGACAAAATGAATGAATTTTTACACCGCACCCGAACGTTTCCTAAAAAAAGTTTTGTTGTTGTTGAAAGTGAAATAAGTACTCTACATAATCTGTGTACTTTCCTTATGCTGTTATTATTGTTTTCTTAGCGTTGGTCTATAAATTTCCCTCAAAGGTTGAATAACTTGTAATCATACACATATCAGTTTTTCTATACAGCATTACTTAGTCACTTAACTATGCCAAAGGCTAAAAAGAAGCTGTTTGAAAAAGGGTCAAAACAAAATAATAAGAGGATTGACTGCACCAGTCAAGATGAATAATATTTGCTATGGTGCTTAGGTAAAAGAGCTCCGAAACGTCTCTAATTATTTTCGTGGAACGTTTCAGGATTTCCCAGGTTTTCATCCATTTCCTCTGAAAATCAAGTATCTTTGTCAAAACGTTTCCTGAATCGCTCCCAGTTGCACTAGTACAGACATCCCATTCTTGTGAAAAATAATTTTAGCTACTAGTTTAAATATTATCTGAGGGTGTATTTATTGTCCTTAATCTACTTCCAGATCAGATTGGCCTAACTCCCAAAGTCTTTGGTGTTCGCAGACTTGTATAGATTTCAAGCTAGTGCGATGCTCGCTATTACTTGTCCTGTTATTGACTTTAGCCGTGCTTGCGATAATGCTTTTGGACGTTGTTTTGTAAATCAGTAAGATGCCAAGCTATTATATTAAAACTACTTAAGTTTTCTCTGATATTTCCAGAGACATGACCGATTTTAACCGAGAAGATATCTATAATATGTAGAAATATTTCTGGAGAATTTCAAGAAATTTACTGACTAGATCCTGCTTTAATATTTTATCCTTCACAAAGCTGTTTCCTCTACAGTTGATCAATAAGGAATTTGAAATATAGTGATAAGTGAAAAAAATCCCGAAATTGCAAATCACAACCATAAAAATTGCTTTAGAGTTACAAAAATGTTTTTAAAGATATTTTTATTACTTCAGTATTTTCTAAATGCATTGAATGCCTTATCTTAGACTTAAACTGGAGATCATCTGCGTGCTATGCAGCAGAACCTAGATGGCACTCATTGCATATCAATTATTTTTAATAACTTGAATGGTTGCATGACTAAAAATGAATATCCGTTTAGTTTGATGAATATTTTGGCTTTGGTTTCTCTGTTCAATGATTTTAAAAGGGAATGAAGGACAATTTCATTCAGGTTTCTTCTTTGAACACAGAAGTAAAAACCTTTATAAAGTTAAAGTATCAACTTAACTAAATGCGTTTAAGTCCATAAGATTTTTCATGAATTTCGTGAACTGAAAAGGGCAGTTCACGATGCTTAAACTAAGGTTTAAGACATAGTATGGGAAACTTAAAGCGATTTTTGCTTTTACAATTTATAAGAAACTACAAAGGAATGGAAAATAATTTTATGAATACGTGTTTTTAAAAGTTTTGAGTACCAAAGAAAAGGCTTCGCGGTGAAGGAAAAAAAAATCCTTTTAGCTCTATTCTTCAAAGTATGACATACACTTGGCCCATTTGAAAGTGAAATGGCTTTTACTGCTTTTTAGCTGGGGAAAGAGTAGTATTGAAGATTTTTTTTTTCATGGGTATTTTACTGCTAAAGCTACTTTTAAAATGTTTGATTCCAAAACGTAAAGAAAAGAAAAAGTAAAAGGAAAGCTAAAAGTAAAAGCAAGATCAAAAGAAATTTTATATTCGTTCTCTTTAGTGGGCAGCAAAACCACTTTTCAAACTTGAAAGTTGCAGAAAACGTCCATTCTAAGGTCTTTGGTAAGCATTTTTACTTTTCTCTCTGTAAGTGTATTATTTATTTGAAAACATAAAAGGTACTTCAATGTTATTTTAAGGAAATGGGCTTTAATTGTTTCGATTGAACAAAATAAAGGTAGTGTTGCGATTAATACGAAGTATTTTAAAGGAAATTTTGATTTCATTAATATTTTAATAAATTGAGCCCTTATGAATGAAATGGCTTATAATTTAAACTTATTATGTGTAATAAAAACAGAAATATCGCTTATCTATATCTATACTAATATTATAATCGATCTGAGAGAGAAATCGGATTTTGTGTGTTTATATGTTCCAGATGATCTCAAAAACCATTGCAACTACACCCCTAGTTTTGAAAATTGCAACACCATGAAGGAAGCATCATAGTCAAATGAAATTTAATACACAGTTCAGTGGTAATGATACAAATAAATGATTACATTTTCAAACCAAACAAACAATAAAAAGAGGTAGAAATTAGTATTTTGTGTGGCCACCGCGCGCCGCAATAAGAGCTGCTACACGACTCGGCATGGAGTGAAACAAAGTGTGAATACCTGCCTGCGGAAGAGTATTTCATATTGTTTGTGTGCGCAACCAAAGTTCGTATCACGAAGCAACAGGACGAGGATCACGAGCGAGACGCCGCCCAACGAAATCCCTCACATGTTCAATCGGTGACATATCCGGGGAATATGCAGACCAAGGAAGAAGTTGTACCTGCTGCGAATCAAGGTAGGATTTGACAGTCCTAGTGACATGTTGACGGGCATTATCCTGCTGGAATACAGCCTCTGGCAATCCTTGCAGGAAAGGAATAGCTTGGGGCTGTAAAACTTCGTTTATGTATCGGGTACTGTTCAAATTACCCAAAATTCGTAGCACTTGTGATCCATGTGTATGTTCCATGATATGCTATGGCACCCCAGACCACAACTCCTGGTGTTCGTCCACTGTTGCGTTTGATAATGCACTCCGGAATAAGCCGTTCACCGGCTTAGCGCCTGACACGAATTCGGCCATCATGGTGCCACAAATTGAAGCAGGATTCGTCAGAAAGGACGACCTGCAGCCAATCAGCACGCCAGCTCCTTTGCACATTGGCCCATTGAAGCCGCAGGCGGCAATGGTTTTGCGTGAGAGGAATCCTGTACAAAGTAATCCTTGCACGAAGCCCTTGCTGCAGCAGACGTCTTCGAATTGATGAAGCACACAATGAAACACCTCTAGCTGCTGACCACTGTGCTGCCAAATGTCTAGAAGAAGCTGTGCGATTCGTCAGCGCCATACGCTCGAGGTGTCTGTCATCGCGAGCTGACGTCACATTTCGGGGAACACTCCCGGATTTCCGAGTTGTCCGACCCTCGTCCGTCCACTGCTTCCAAACACGCATGATTGTGCTGCTGTTACGCTGCACACGAGCGGCTACTGCACGATAAGACAATCCAGCTTCACGAAGGCCGACGACTCTGCCCCGTTCAAACTCCGAAATTTGCTCAAATTTCGCTTTCTTTCGTCGAAGAAGCATAGTAAAGATTCAGTTAATGTTTTTTCTAGCATATAACCACCGATAATCATACACGCCTCGCTACAGCCGTCTATTTATATTCGGTTCAATCCGCCGTTCAGAGGACTGTGCTCAGTATATGCATGCGCTACCGGTCTGCAATTCTAATCATTTGCATATCATGCCCTACTTTACACTTCCTGCAATTTTCAGCTCACTCGCGTAAGTCTTTCGTGGTGTAGCAATTTTCACAAACAGGAGTGTATATATGTATATATTTTAAATTTAGTTTTGAGAAATTACGGATAATTTAGGTTGCAATTGAAGGCTTGTTTTTAGTTCCTACGCTGTAAAAAAAAAAAAAACTCAGAAATGTTCCTGGAAAAATATGGTGTGCTAATGTGCCCAATTTCTGTCAGATTTTTTTTTTTTTTTTTACAAAAGCCAGGAACGTTTTTCGCTAAAAGTCAGTAACCTTTCTAAGCTTAGAGCAGGTATTAAAATGGAGGAAGTAAGTCCAATCATTGTCTTAGGAAAAGCTAGTCTAAGTATTCAATTGGTTTTCTGAAATTTTCAGAACATAATTCATTAACACAAAGAGAGCTAAATTTAAATTTTGAGACAGAAAAATGCTCTGTTTTGCACATTGACGGGGAATTTTATACTTTTTTTTGCCTAATTGCTAAACACGCGTCATCAAACAACGCAACTTTTTTTTTTTTTTTTTGAGATAGGCCGTCCAACGTCGTGAATGCAGCTCGATTACTACAAATTGAAATCAATATAATAACCTATTAACTAATTTTTTGCATCTTTTTAAGAACTTTTTTTCCCAAACATATAAAATTGGAGAAACCAAAATAATTTTAAGCCACTGTTGATTTTAGAGTCTAAGTTCCTTTTGGAAGTTACATGCTAATAACAAAATTTTCAAACCATTACAAATTTTATTCAATAATTATAATATTCACGTAATATTTTATACAATGATCATGCAATTCCAATATGTAATGCAATTTAATAAATAATTTCAAACAATTTATATGAAATTTTGCAGTCCGAATGTTCTCAAAATCAGCTCTTTTCCCTTCATATTGGCAAATTACGTGTTATACCCATTTACTGAACTTCACAAGCTCTTTGTTCAAAGTTTCAAGGTTTACGGAACATGGCAATCTCTTTATCGTAAGTAGTGTATGACAATGATTAATGACTGATATTCTGCAAACATTTTCATTGACTAGTTGTAATGTGTCAGAACAATTCTCAAATGTTAAATAGATACAAAACATAAAACTCTCTTTGTTGAAGTAGCGATATGCTTTTGTGATAACTCCAAGTTCAAATTTGGAGGAATTGTGTTTAAGCCCCAACATAATCCCTAATTTATAACACTGTAAAAAATTCCGAAACTTCATTCATTATTTCCGCGGAAAGTTTCAGGATTTCACGTTTTTTCATCTATTTCCACGTAAAATCAAGTAAATTTGCAAAAATGTTTCTTGAATTGCTACAAGTTGCACGAATGCAGACTTTTCACAGTTGTGAAAACTAATTTAAGCTACCGGTTGAAAGATTGAGGGTGTTTAATAAGTATATCGACTTTCATTCGGTTGCCGCCCGTCCAGGTTGACTAAGCTCCCAATAGAAGTATTTTTGGAAAGTTGCAGGCTGTGGGGATGCATTTTTCTAGCTTGAGAGGTGATTTTACCTGTGGCTAAGACTCCTTTATAAGGGGAGCTGACTTAACCGACATTTTGGTTCCAAAATTGGAGGGTGAAAAAAATAGTATTTGTACAAAATCTTCATTGCAGAAAACTGGTGACCAAGCTTTAGATGAGTTGCCTGATTGATGCTTGATTATTTTATTCTGAAGATGAAGACGATTTAGTTAATACAAATAAAAAAAAAAGGTGTGAAAATGAGGTTTATTACAATAAACATTCCCCGACACATTTTTGCTGAATTTGTGAACTAAGTTATCTTTCTAGATTCTCCTTAAGTGGCATTTTACTCAACATCAATTGTTTTACTACATAGCAATCATCAAATATTAAAACGTATTTATAAATACTAGAAACGAGGTTGGATCCAATTTTGTCTTGGAACCAAAATGTTGGATAAGTCAGCATGTCTTTTTCAAGGGGCTCTAGCTGTGGCCATGGCTGCACTGATGCTTTTGGAGCTTTCTTAGTAACTCTAGAAGGTTCTAACCAATTACATTAAACCTGCCAAATTTCTCTTGAATGCTCCGGACTGACTTCAGCCGGCGGAAATTTTCAAATTCGTCAGATAGATTCATGGAAATTTTCAGAAAGTTTACTGACTGTTTGCGGAAAAAGTTCCTAGTTGTTGCAAGATATAATACTGGCAGAAATTGGGCACATTAGCTGCCCATTGTTTCCCAGGAACGTTTCTTTTTCGTTTTTACAGTGTAAGTTGCTCCTTCGTTTACTAACGACTTAGTGCAATTTTCTGACTAATTCTAGATTAGTCAAGTTACACACAATTAGGAATTATTTCTCATCAACTTTGAGACAGACAGATTGGTACAGATCCTAATTTAAAATATAGTTTTACTGTAAACGCGAATAACAAAGCGCGAAACTGAAAAATAATTTTAAAAACTAATAATAAATTAATTAAAACTATTTTTGATGCAAAATCTCTGGTTAAAGGTTGTTACTAATAAAATTTTGCTTCCGAAGTGAATTGGTTTTTCATTATAAGATTCTATTTCAAGTTCATCGGCGGGATTTAATGCTAAGACCTTTTATTTTGTTCGAAACACACCTAGGTAGAAACCAAATCTAGCTCACCCTGTATACATCAGGGTAACGGAACCAGGAACAGACATGCTTAAGACATTGCTCTCAGGTTAACTCACATTTCTGAGCCTTTTAATGTATTTTGACTTTTTAAACTACTTTTCTCTCATGCAACTACATCTCATCTAACGTTTGGCTGCATCTGGATCCTCTGAATTAGTTAATTCTATTTTTATTTGCTCAATTTCGAAAAAAGATCGGACCCCCAATAACAGAAACCGACAATTATGATGATACCCAGTAACAGATCGGATGAGGAAAGGATGAGTAAAATCTCTTAAAAATGTGCAAAAGTTCTTTATTTTTAGTTCTAAAACCATATTAAAATCAAATGAACATGAAACACGGGCAGACCTCGTGGTGGATGTTCATAACCTTCCATCCCTGCCTTGTAAATACCAACCGACTTATGAAATTCACTGTGATAACACTAGATGAATGCACCGTATTCATTGGTAGCAGCAACATCGGTTTTACCCGACTACTAAATACCTGTATATTACAGCTCAAGATGTCATTAAAACCAAACTTTCGTTTTTTTAATTATTATTACTTAATTTTTTTTAAAGCGCCGGCTCCAAGGGTTGAGAGCTAGCGTACTAGACTGTTCTATCGTTTATTGCAAGCGGCCGGTTAAATGCGGATTCATTATTTCTTTATTTTAAGTTACAAATCATACTGGTGGATTTCTCTTTCTTATTTTATACTTTCGAATTTTCACAAACTGAACATTTTGACTTGAATTTCAAATATCATACTTGCTTTTTACAGTACTTTTACAAATTCTAACGTTATAACTGAACTAGAATTTCATTAAATTTTTTATGCATTAATTTAACTTCTAGTAGCTGGATGAAGGTCAATTTTCAACTTAAAACTGAATTCAAGTATAGAAGTAATAGAAAGAAATGTTACAGATCGGAAAACTTTTTATGGCAATCTGCTGATGTCTCGTCAAATTGGATGTCAAAAGTCATGTCCCATGCAGTATTTGACTTGTGTATAGTCATTGAGAAAAAAAGGAATAAAGAATCACTATTCGTATTCAAAAAATATCGACACTAGAGGCATATGTAAGGTGTTAATTTTACAGAAATAATGAACTTTACGTAATTAAGTTTATTATTTGTTGTTAAAGAATCATTTTCATATTCAAATGTGCATTAACTTAAAATTTTTCTACGAGAACACCTTTTTTGTGATCAGCATTATCATTCAACTTTGTGAGTACCAAATGTTGTGTTATTTGATCTAAGCGTTGTTTCACAATTTAATTGAGAAAAAACCATCTCGTGGTGTTAAAAAGATCTTTGGGTCATTCCATTTTAAATCAACAAATTTTCAAAAAAGTTGTTGCGTCACCATTTTTGATTTTGATGAAAATTTGCATGTGCACACCTTTCATTTCCTAAACCCCAAAAAAATATATTTTTTATTTTAAAAAAATTTACCCTTTGATACATAGACCATTTTTGTTGTTGGCAACAGCAAAAATAGGGCATTTTGATGCTTTGTCTTATGGACAATAACTTTTGTTCTATCAAAGCTTTTGAGCTCGATCATAGCTCATTGGAAAGCTAAGAAAAAGATTTCACATTTAAATTTCACATTTAAAAAAAATACCATTTTTTTCAAGGTCAAAGTTTGCGATGAAAAATTATTTTTTTTATCACTTTTGAAAATTAAAAAACCCATGAAGGGTCTAGAATAACCAGCCCTAATTTTCATCATATATTTATATGCATGGCTACTTATTGTATAAAAAAAATGGCTTGTTACTCCGACCCCTTTATGAGATATGCTCCCCGAAAGTTGCAAATTTTCCAAAAAATCCAGTTTTCAAGGCTAAAAAAATCTATGTGGGAAGCTAGATAAATTTTTTTTATTTGTGGTATTTTAAGTACTTTTTACCAGCTTTCTAACAAAATAAAAGTTGCTTTGTTATTCAAAGGTGTTTGGCAGATATAAGGGTCTGAATTTTCAAATAATTTCGCTGAAAAAACGCATATTTTTTTTCACTTTTTAATCTTAAGTTTTTTATTGAAATGTAATTATATACCTTATTCTTCGCTTTAAATGGTTTAAAAAAGAGACTAAGAGTTATGACGTATTGTACTTGAACTTTAAAAAGGCAGTTTAACATTTTTAACAGTTGGGACATAAATCTATCAATGCTATTTTGTTCAGTATTTTGTCTCACGGAGAAGAGTTGGTAAATGTTCACTCATCACAGGTGTGATATTGTGACCTCTTCCTTGTGCAGACCATAGTTCTGATGCAATCAAGATTTTTAAAATTTCTTTCAACTGAATCCAAGTTTGGTCATTATCACTTGATTTTTTAAATGATGTTCCAGGTCCTTTAGGATGAAAAAGTGGATCCTGTATTCTTTTTCTACATTGAATGCTTTTACTTTCAGCACTTCTCCTCACCAATCACTATCATACATACAGCAAACATAATCTGATAATTTCGATCGTATTCTTGCTTTTTGTTCAGCAGGTTCATCTTTCATGACCTGAAAAATTGTAAAATCTGAAGGAACAGACGCGCGTCTGAAACGAATGATATGTCTGTTGATAGGGATGTAGCAGTGAAAAGACAGTTAGGGTAGTGGCAGTGCTGCTTTATATCTTTTTTCAAGATCCTTTGCTACTATGTTAACAACATCACAGGAAACACAGAAAATTGTTAAACCATTAATATGTTTGGTGCAATAATCATATACATTTAATGGATTTAAGATTTGATTATTAATTGGGCGCTGTAAACTAGCCCTTCGAACTAGTCTCTTTACTGTTCCACCAATCGCATTGCATGGGCTTTTCCCATGGGACGTAGCAAAAAAAAATGCCACTCTGCTTTTATACCTAAGTCCTCTTCATGGTGGCTGAGGTTAATGAAGTTCTTTCTGTTTTTATATTGTGCAGCAGACCCATCTGAAAAGTAGGATAATTTTGAAACCTGAAGGGTGGTTTGCCTTAATTTTTTCAACAAGGATCTTTGCGGTAGTGTTGTGATCCAGGTAATCACTTACAAAGCAAAAACTTTCAGTTTGAACATTTCCATTTTTTTCCAGTATCAAAAGGCCAAGTGCCGAAAGGATGAAGTGTGGATTGAACACCTGACCAGTGATAGATGTGGACCTCGTTTTGGACAACACAAGAAAAATTTTCTGAGAAGTCTCCAAGTACCATAGCTTCTACCTCATCCAAGGGTGCCCATATGGTAGGTGGGGGAGGGGAAAGTAGGGGCTCAACCCCCCCCCCCTAAGAAATTAGAACTTCCTTGCTTTTAGTACTTTAGAACATTTCTTCTTTTGCCATTAACGAATAAGTTATTTTTAAAACTGATAAATTTTATTAACTCTAATCGGTACTGAAATCGGTTTCTACAGGGAAAATATCCTGCTAAATCATGAGAAAAATATCTGAGCCTCCTCACCCCTTAAAATTTTGCGTATGGGCGCCCATGACCTTATTCAGAGCGTCTTTTTTTGATTTTAAAAACTCTGCTTGCTTACTGGTAATAAAATGGTGGCTCTTCAGGTGTTCCAAATTTTTCACAACACTTAACCAAAAATTCTTGCAAGGGGAGCGCACATTTCAACAAAAAAACTAAGATTAAAAAATTGTGTTGTTTCAGTGCAATTATTTGAAAATTCAGACCCTTATATTTGCCAAACACTTTTGAATAACAAAGCAACTTTTATTTTGCTAGAAAGCTGGTAAAAAGTACTTGAAATACCACAAATAAAAATTTTTTTATCTGGCCCCCCACATGCATTTTTTTAGCGTCGAAAACTGTTTTTTTTTTTTAAACTTCCAACTTCGGGGGAGCATACTCATAAAGGGGGCGGAGTAACAAGCCAATTTTTTTTACACAATAAGTACCCATGCATATAAATATATGATGAAAGATAGGGCTGGTTATTCTAAACCCTTCATGGGTTTTTTAATTTTCAAATGTGGTAAAAAAATAGTTTTTCATCGCAAATTTTGACCTTGTAAAAATTGGTATTTTTTTTTCAATGCGAAATTTATTGATCTCATATATGAAAAGATGTTTTTTTAGCTTCCCAATGAGCTATGTTTGAGCTCAAAAGCTTTGATAGAAAAAAAAATGTTGTCCATAAGACAAATCATAAAAATGTCCTATTTTTGCTGTTGCCAACAACAAAAATGGCCTATATATCAAAGGGTAAATTTTTTAAAAATAAAATATTTATTTTTTTGAGGTTTAAAAAATAAAAGGAATGCACATGCAAATTTTCATCAAGATCAAAAATGGTGATTTGTTGATTTAAAATGGAATGACCCGTTTGATACTTTTGCGAAACCACCTTGGGTACGGCAAATAAGATAGTATTTTTTAATCAAAGTATGATCCAACTCTACAATAAAAACGACTTTTATTACAGTAAAAAGGAACTAATGTATTATGAGATTAGTATTCGAAAAAATATGATCTGGAACCATGAAACGATTATGCGAGTTTGAGTTCAAAATATTCAGTTTTTTTTTTGATATGCTAAAACATTAATTTTTCTGCCGTTTGAGGATCCGTCTGATTTTAGAAACTGAAACCCTAGAAGTTGTTTTGAATGTAAAGAAAGAAGATAACTGCTGAACAGAAGAATGTAATCACCTATAAAATCGCACTATTGCACAAGAGTCTTTTTTTAAGACACATGTTCCTGGATAGAGGGGGGGGGGGCGGCGGGGGTCTGATTGTGAAGAAAAAGTAAACAAGTGCCCTAGATACAATTAATAAACCGCTAGGTTTCGTGCAGATTTTGTGGTCAAAACATCCTGCTGAGGCCTGAGTCTTAACATTATTGTCGATCCAAATACAGTAGTTTACGTAAAGGAAAGGACTTTTTGAACCCCCTCCAGAAGGTAGATACTGACTGCGCTAGTTTTAAGCAAAGTGCTATAATATTCAAGTTTTTTTTTTTTTCTATCCGTTACCTTATTAATGCTTTATTAAGTTGGGTAAAAATAGATATCTTCAAGGAAACGCAAAATCTTTTAATAAATTACTTAAAGTTAATGTGTTATAGTGAGTATCTTCAGTAATTTCTGCTGAAAAATTAACTGGAATTTTGTAAACTCGATTGCACTGATTGGTAATCTTTGACCATGAAAGTACCGTTTTAATGTGGTTATAGTTCCTGAGTTGGTTTAGGTACTATCTTTTGTAATACTCTTCGGAATGCAAATGCTATGAAATTTTTTACTTATTTTTTTTTCTTTGACTTTGCAATCATAGAAAAAAAAAATCGAAACAATCTTAATCATTCGACTGCTGTACGTATCACGCTTAGAAAGGTGTCATCCGACATGTATTAAAGCCTTCTTTTTAAGCAACGAAAACTAAATTTTGTTAAGGGACCATATACATAGGAAGAGGAACACAAAAACTGAATTTTCAAACAGGAATGCATATTTTTTACTAGATAAATGAGTTCCCAAGATTTAAAGCACCTTCGGTGCAAAATTTTATTGCATTCTGCCAAGTGAAAGAAAAGATATTAGCGAAATAAATTCCGGAACAGCCACCACATTAAAAATGGTACTTTCAAGATCAAAGTTTACCGATCAAAGTAATCGAGGTTGCAAAATTCCAAATATTTTTTTCCGAGGAAATAACTGAAGCTACTCAATTATAATACATTAATTTTAAGTAATTAATTAATAGTTTCCGGGTTTTGTTAAAAAAATATATTTTTACCCAACTTGGGAAAACATTAAAATACGGTTAAAGATTCCAAAATAATAATGATGATGATAATGTTTTAGCATTTTGCTCAAAACTTAAGTGGAAGTATAATTACCTCATGCGCTACCCGCAGACGGAATATGTCTTTGGTATTGGATCAAAAAGTAATTTTTGATAATTTATAGCTTTTTAGTGTAGTAATTTATAGCTTTTACATGCATTTTTTACATACGAGTACAGTTATTGCTTGTAATTAGATGTTTGTTCAGATAATCGGGAGTTTACTGTATGTCTCCAGTCTAGTGGCTAAACATATTTTTCACAACAGTAAGACTTTTAACTTTATTGGATAGTCTGACCAGGTAAGGAACACTGAAGCAATATTGCAGTTTTATAATTATTACGAAAAAAAGAACGATGAGTTGTTCTGGTTCAATTTTTTCAAGGATTGAAATGAGAGGAAAAAAAACAGCGGTTTAATCAATGAACACGACTAACCATGGGACAAACTCAATATTTTCTAGTCATTTCCATTTTGGAATTGTAAAGTTGGTAATGCAATCCTACTATTTGCAGGGTTCTTTCGCTAGGTTGCTAAAATATTTTCCGCCACCAATATGAAGAAAAAGAAACTGCCGTGATGTCAGAAGAAAGGAAACTTACCTCAAACCTACATGTTTTTCACAGGAAAATGGTAGAAACCTGTGAGATCCCAGACCATTGCTGGAAATGTTCTTTGAAGTTTCGAAATTTTCTTACTGTGTTGAGTAAACTTATAATGGTTAGTTGGCACTTTCAAGTTAAGTTGCTTTGTGTTGACTGAGCTAGTCCAAGATAAGAACCAGTCTATTTAAGAACCATTACCTAAGCTTGTACTTCTGCTCATAATAACCAAGTTTTTCATTTGTTTTATTTGTTCAGAGCAGTGTAAAAACGTTTCAGAAACGTTCCTGAAAAATAAGGGGCTGCTGATGCGCCCAATTTCAGCCAGTAACATATCATGCAAAAACCAGCAACCTTCCTGAAATTATCCTTGTATCGTTCTGAAGGTTATGGAGATATCACCGGTTAAAGCCAGTTTAGAGCCTTTAAGGGAAATTCGGTGAGTTTAATACAATTGATGGATTAGAACCTTCCAGAATGACTAAAAAAAGCTCTAGAAGCATCAATGCAACCACACCGCTAAGGCAGAATTTCCAGAACCAGATTGGCTAAAACTCTTGTCGCAGCTATCCAAAAGTTTTTTTTCTGCCATGAGGCGCTTAGTCAACGTGGACGAACTTCGCTCTCACGAGAAGCAGTCGTTAACCTGAATGGCTTCACTCGCATGAGAAGCTTAGTCATCATGGATGGGCCTCAGTCGAAGTGCAGACGACACACTTAATAAATACAATCAGTTAATCTTTAAACTGGTAGCTAAAAATATTTTTACGGCAGTGAGGAGTCAGCGTTCGTGTAACTTGAAGCAATTCAGAAAACTTTCTTGCAAAGATACTTGATTTTTCGGGGAAATAGGTGAAAACCCATGAAATCCCGCAATGTTTCACGGAAATATTCAGTAACGTTTTGGATTTTTTTTTACAATGAGCAATTACCAAACTTCATGGAATTGTAAGCGTTGCCATGTAAATGGTATTAATTTGCATATGACTCACATATTTCAAAGAACTTTTCAAGATTTATTAAGTAGTGTATAAAACAAAAAAAAATCAATACACTGGCTTCTCTGTGTAAAACGATGTAGTTTCTGACTATAATAAATATAAATATTTATAAATGTTATTATGTGTCACATAACTCTTTGAGAATTCAGTTAAATCAGATCACAGTAGTTCAAATAACAATATTCATGAAAATGCAGAATTCATAAGTCAAATCTATATTTTATAAATCAAAATACTAAATCTAATTTCCCCTTTTACCTTAAATACGTCTCAATAGATTTCTCTTATCTTTGGTATGCCATGCATTTTCTCGTTCTATCGAAGATAAATTGAGTAGAAGGAATTCATTTTGAATTCCATGTGCCTTCTAAGTTTATTCAAGAATGCATATTTCGAAGAAATAACTCTCGTAGGAACTGCCTTTCAACTTTAATGAAGTCATTCCGTTAAGATTAATAAGATCGAGCAACATTCGAATCGTGGTTCAAGCCCTATTTTGAAACAGATTGCGGAATTCGCCTCGGAATATTTTCAAATGATGAATAAAAAGATAGAAATGTGTCAGAAATAAAGGGGGAAAATATTTTCTCCTTTGGACTTAAGGCATCATAAAGTCAATTTTTCCCACAATAATTTTATATTTTCCTCAATACAAGCTTTTGATTTGCTTTATCGATTTTTTTTAATCATACATTAATATTTTTTTTCCTTCACTTCTGCATTTCATTGGCTACAATTAAATATCAATGGTCTGTGTAATTTATGAGAGTAATTTATGAAAAGCAAAAGGGGGCTCCGAAGTAATGGTGAAATTCGAGAAAAAGTCGTATGAATGAAATATTTTATCAGGTTATTTACCCATTTACTACTATTATCACTCAGAAAAATTTCGGTATTCTAAAATGATGGTGGATTATGTTGTTTTAGGGTTAGAGAGAGAGAGAGAGAGAGAGTCTTATGAAAATAATAGAACATTTCCAACTTTTTTGATCGGTTTCAACGTTTTTTTTTATCGCCAATGAATATATATATATATATATATATATATATATATATATATATATATATATATATATATATATATATATATATATATATATATATATTGATTCTCCATTTCACTGTCTATAATAAAATATCAATGGTTTTTCCATCAGCAAGATATGAAAGGCAAAAAGTGTTCCCGTTTATGAAGAAGTCGAAGGGACCAAATGTATAGTTTGTTATATCTACAACTTTGTCATAAAAAGTTTAATTTTACGCAGTAAAGCGTTGAGAGGAATGGAAGCCATTACGTTATAGCCATAAATTTGCTGTATACGGCTTCGCTATCAACAGGCACGGCTGTATTTTGTTTTGAAGTTAAAAAAAAAAAAAAAAAAAAAAAAAAAGCTGCCCAGTTTCAATTCATTAGGAGTTAAAATAGGTTTTAAGTTCGTGCTGAAATGTAACAACAGTATAATATATCAATTTAATAATATATATATGTTTCGAACAAAACTAGTTTCAACAATACTATTTAGAAAAATTTGCCAAAAAAGTTTTTCTTTTCTTTTCTTTTTTCTTTCTTTCTTTTTTTTTTGGCTCAACGTTTCCTAAGCTTCATATTGTCAACTGTAGTAAACAAAGTAAACAATTGCATTAAATCAAGTATTATTCGAAGAAGATAAAGTAGTTATAACTTCTAAGCTCAATTAACAAATTTGAAGGTTACATTTTGTATTAATGATGATCTTTTTTCTTGAATCTTCAAGGAGAATAGGTTTTACAACCATTTCTTGGCAATTACGACTGATTGACATTTTAAAAGTCAAGCAGTAAGTATTTTGTAACATTCAACTTAAAATAAAGGTATTGCAAGCGATCTTTTCCCGTTAATTATCGTATTTTTTAAGCTGAATTTTATGGTATAATCGAATTCCTGCAGTACATTTTGGAAGATTTAAAAATAAATAAATTAATAAAAACATTATAACTGACTGGCATTTTGAAAAGCAGCATGTATGTCAGTTACCATAATTTTAATATCTTTTAAAAATCATTCAAAATATCTTTTGAGAATTCAACTCTACCTCAGAGGGATACAACACTATGTCCATTTTCAAATCTTTACAGGAGATTAATTTTAACCACATGGTGTACTATCCCTCTAAGTGAAAGTGGACTTGGTGTTCTTTTAAAATACGCTATATCCATTAATTAATAACTGATTTTGGATTTTAACTCTGTAATGTCATTTTGTGAAAAAAAAAAAAAAAAAGACATAGTGTTGTATCCCTCCGAGGTACAGAATTATGCTATGAAATTCATGTTAAAAAGTACATTAATCCAGGGATAAAGATCGTTTGCACAACGTATATTTTACGATGAATCATGACGAAATACATAATGTTTTGCGAATAAAAAACGTCTGTCTATTAACCGTGAAATTGCCCTTCTTTATTATTACGTTTGTACTGTAATTGTAACTTTTGTTTATGATTACAACAGTTTTTTTTAAAGGGATTGGGAGAACCCTCTTTTACGCTCCATGTGTAACAGTGGTCAAAATATTTTTTCTTTAACTTTTTTAAAAAATCATTACAATTTTGAAAAAAAATAATTTTGAAGTCATTAATTTGGGTAAATTTAAATGGTTAATTCGCTGGTTTAAAAATATTTGTTCTTTACTGGATTCAAAATATCTACAAAAGAACAAATTGCTTTCAGTATGGTCAATTACAGTGTTTTTGCACTGTTCTTTAAATGTATTGTTTCGTAAATAAATATTCTTTATAATGCTTTTGTCGGTTCTTCTACAGATTCCTTGATGTCCCATCTCCAGTGGTTATGCATTATCAAAAAAAAAAAAAAAAAGTTCAGACTATAAAACACTGTTATTTCACTGAGTTTAAAATTGTAGAAAAAGTAAATAACCTAAAATAAAAATATGTAGACACTTGTTTTGGAAAGAACCGACAGCAAATTATGGAAGCTCGGTAATGAATACAACTTCCAAATGCCCATAATGACCATAACACTTCATCAACATATTTCTGTCTCATTAATCATTAAGGGTTTCATATAAATATTTTGAGAACCGGCGGCATTTCGGAATTCGAGAACTACTTAAAAACAGCAATACTCCGCCCTTCAATACTTTCTGGAAACTAAATCACTCAAATTACTATGCAGCTCAAATAAAGAATGATGATTGAGCCTCCGGCTGCCATTAATGTTACTCAATATGCAGAAGGTTCTGCCAGCAGCGTTAGTTAAAGCCATTAGTATAAAAGGGTATCCGCTTCGGCTAAATGAATTTTTTATTTCAAACGCACTTAAGCTTAGGATTTAGTTTAAATCTTCATTGAAAGCGGACTTGGGGTATTATAAGCTAAGGAAGCGTTCAAGATTCACAGCAGATTTTTCTTCCTTTAGGGTTAAGCTGTTAGTGTTTTTCTCAGCATTTCGGCAAATTACTTCAAATGTTTTTTTTTTTTTTTGGTGATGATGTAGTGGAGTGAGATTTTGCTAATTTCCGCTGCTTGCTTAAGAATTAGTTTCAGTTTTGAAAAAATAATATTTAACTACGCGCCTGTACAATGTACATTTAGTAGTTTTTCACTTCAAATACTTTGATTGAATCTGCATTTATTTCATTTAACGTATTCAAAAGAGATAAAATACTAATATGACTAGTAAAAGTTAAACATCATTGTCATATTCAGAGTATTTGGAATTAACAGTTACGGGTCAATAGACTCAATCCACTGAATTTATTTTATGCATATTACATTTTAAACGCCGTAATGTAATTCATAACCATTGAATACAAACCTATTTACATTACAACATAACAATACAGCTATTATACCTACTATTAACTACAATAACACAGGACTCCGCTTTTAGTGGGGCTCTGATATTTACATATACATTGGATATTTTCATGTCCATCATTACTATTACATGAGATATGAACATTAGTATCGTCAGAACTACTTGAACCTTGTTACTTGATGAGAAAAACATTTTAATGCATTTACTTTTTCGCGGAGTATTTTCGGAACGCATTTTAATGCCCATCCAGGCAACTGGAGCAATTCTTCTGAACTATAGTCTTCCAAACATTTTTCCAATGTGTACTGAAAATTTGTAGTGTTGTCATAAAAGTTGAAAAAGCGATAAATCTGGCTTTTGTTTTCACTTTTTCAGTACAGAATCCAAACCTGAAAGTGGAAATACGTCACAAAGCTTCCCTCACTAACTAAGCAAAATCCTGATGTCACCGTACTTTCTGTACGATCAGTATTTGAATGTGGAAATAAATGAGAAACATCTTTTCATCTTGAATCAATTCCCCGCCTCCCCCAGGAGTCCTCTTTCTTCACTTGTTATTTCACTGAATTTATGAGCCTCTAAAGAATAACCACTATACATGCATAGATGCAAAAAGTTGATTGAAAAGTGTAACGTACCTAAAAGATAATGATCTAGAAATTCACGTTTGTTGTTCCAAATATTCCAGCTCGACGAGCGATCTGAAGAAATCATCCAATTTCAGTAACTTTTTGGAAAATTTATCTATCTTTCTTCTAGACATTTCTTCTCTTTAGCGTCTCGAAAATAAAGGCTCGAAAGGAAGGATGGGCGTTTTCGTAGGAAACCTCTAATACACAGGTTAAAACTGAGCTATTCACTTAGTTTCTCAAATAAGAAAATAGTCTTCTAGAAGAAGGACCCGGATCAAGCCATAGTGAGGCTATTAGTCTTGAGTTCAATACATACCAAACCATAATCACCGTAACGCACTTTTATGTTACTTTAAGCAACTTTATATTTTAGTATGGGTTATGATAAGATGCCTATTGATCTGCTAATTCTAAATTCAATCAATATTCATTAAAAGCAATCAAGATCGATTATTTATCTTACTCTGTCCTGATCTTTACGTCAGATCCATTTGTGATTGGCAGATAAGGGATTACGTGATCCATTGCTGCGCAATTAATAATATTAATGAAAGCTATGGAAATTAAAATTATCGTCTGCTTTTCAACATTTATAAATAGTGTTTTTTATTTTACTATTATTTGCTTTTAAGTTATTATAATTTTCTACATTTCTTTCATTTTTTAAAAAAAATCATCATTTGAACTGCATACTTCAACGCTATTAAGTTGTTACTTTCCTTTTACATAAAAGGCCAGTAAATATGAATGCTTATCCTTTAAATCATATTACTTTGCTTATTTAGCGTTGTTTTCCATCGCATTGGATATTTTTGTGCTTCACTACTTCATTCTTATACGTCAAACGCTTGGATATGGTGGTTATAAATGGTTTGTGTGAGAACAATAACTAACTCAAGAATTTCATATACCAAACACTTTTAAATGAATTATTTTATAACATGCTTTTCAATTTTATCCAGTCTAATTTAAAACAAAAAGAATTCTTACCTGTTTGTATTATAGTTACAGAATTTTCTTTTTGTCAATACAATTGCACGTATTTCCTACTGTATAGCATGGGTTCCCAAAGCGGGTGCCGTGGCAGCCTGGGGTAACGCAAGGAGAGATGAAAGGTGCCGCGAAGTGTTCGTGTTATTAATCTATTTCTATAATAGAAATAGCTTAGGGCAGCGGTAGGCAACATGTCGATCGCGATAGACCGGTCGATCTCGAGCCCGTTTTCATTCGATCACGACAATTTTCTGGACCATGTTTTTTGTCAGATCAGTTTGAATAAACTTTATTTTCTGGGAAAAAAATGGGCTTAACTTCCTAAATAGTCATTTCAAGTCCTTTCCGAACTTTTTTAAAACGCTGGAAGAACCATAACTTTTAAATCCTTATATATTGTTTCTGTAGCCTGTTTTTGGTTTCTACGCAAGATCTTCCTATATTCTTAATCGATTTCTTTGATTTACACCTTATTTTATAGCTTATCGTGCAGGCTACTGACGAAAAATAGACCCACGATCTAAAAATTGTTTTTTTCGTCAAAAAAAAACCTGTTTTAAAGAACCGGAGGGAGGTTTTCGGTTAAATTTATAACTTTAACGTACACTGCAACCGACAGAGCTGAATAGCTCGATCGGCAGAATCGTTCGACAGGTAATCAGGAGAATGAGTATTCGGGTCCATGTCCGGACAATCTGCACCAAAAAATTAGCGAAATATCGCGCATTACATGAACACTTAATAACAATGAATAGCATACATGAGGGAATAGAATATATGAGATGGAAACGCTCCTTGCTGTTATGAAAACTTGATGCAACATGGAGCTAAATTGATTCTTAATTGTAAGGATTGTTTTGTTTTTGAAGCTTCGGTTCCGGTAAGAAAATTAAAGCATAATGTAAGCGAAAATATCAGGTTTAAGATTTCAGACTACAATAAAATTGTTTTCTGTTCAGAAAAAAATAATAAATCGTATATTGAAATACAGATTCTTCTAATGAGTTTTTGACTCTTTGTAAAAGTTAAAAAATTGCTACCTCAATTTGGAGGGTAAAATATAAATTTTTTCTTCTTTTTGCCAAAAAAAAAAAAAGCCTGTCACATTTTTACTACAATCGAAAATCTACGCTTAAAAAAGAGCTTAGTTCAAATTATTTTGTATTTTAACCGTGCTGTTAAATGATGAACACGTGCTGCCATCTAAGTCATAACGGTTCAAGCAGTCTGCGATAGCAAATTGAAAATTTTTTCAAAAATTTTCAATTTCAAAACCCCTATTTTTTTTTGGTACATAATTATGTTTAGACCGCAAAATACAGCCAGGGTACGAAATTTCACTGCATTCCGTGCAGCAGAACAGGAGTTATTAACGAAAAACGTTTTAGGGACCGTCACCACATTGAAAACGCATCTTTCAAGGTCGCGGCTTATCAAGTAACGGAATATAAACAAAGAAAAGATCGAGATTATCCAGCTCAATTCATGATTTTTTGAATTTCTCTTTTTTTCGTAATTCAATACTTTTTGGCTGATAAATTTGAGCCAAAAAGCGATTTACGGTCGAAAACTTTTTTTTTTTTGAAAAAAAAGTTAAAATATTTACTGAGTTTTGTCTATCCGGATTAACCTAAGAAAGACGGATGGGGTTTGGCTGGTCCATCGTATAGATCGTAGTTTAGTAAATCGAATAATGGCAAATTAAAAGTAATGGAACTTTTTGCCTTTTTTAATCGGAACCTATTGGATTACTTATATAATCATTCAGCAAATTAGCCTCACAGAAATGTAAATATCCTACCTTATACCTAGAATCATGATGTGAATATGTTTGATAAATGCATTGCACCTATGTTACAGGTTTGTTTTAAAATGAATAGAAAGTATTTTGATGTAAAATAGAATTGCAGGTTTTTAATTTCGCAGAACATCGGCAGAAGTTTGGGCCATCGCACACAAAAATATAAAAAAATTTACCGCACAACGTGGGAAGACGCAGAATTAAATGTCTTTGCTGCGGATTTCGCAGACTGGACTCAGAGCAAATCGTGCGGGACGCAGAAGTCACCTCATTGAAGCTGAGAGTGCAAATAAACTGGTAGGTAAAGTAAATATTTCTGTTGGATGTTTACGGCATCTCACTGGTGAGATAAATTTTCTTTATCCACCAGTTTTTAGGCACTTCCAGCTTCAATGATATGACACCCGCTTCATTGTTCGGGTAAGCCTAGTTCAGGGCTGTTGTGCGCATTATTAGGAGTCACAGCAGTCGTCGAATGGGGTAACCAAACCGCAGTTATAGCGCAGTGAAGACGCGGGTCACATTCAGCTCTCGATGCTCATCCATGTGGACCTTTGTTTGCTTAAAGAGTAAGAACAGAAAGTAGAATTAGAGTGCCAGTGTCATAAAGGCGGAGCCGAATATTCAGATATTGGATTCTGAAGAACATGCGTTTAATAAGATACGCATCTAGTAGTTGATAATAATTATTTATTATAACTTTTTTTGTCGATATTTTCCCATGTTATTCAAAAAAGAAAATAATTTGAAATTTTATCTTTGTTTTGCGAGAATGATTTTAATGTCAAATGCACGGACAACGACCGAGAAAGTAAATAGAAAAATAAGTATTTGCATTATAATTAAGAACAGACAAAAACTCAATCTAACACGCAAATTAATGTTTTGTTAAATCTTTGACTGCGGCTCAAAGCACGCGGCTAATTATTGCGACCGACATTTCCTCTCCTCGATTTTAACACATTGAAAATTATTCAAACACTTTACAAAAAAAAAAAAAAAATAATTCCTAAAAACCAGTAAACTTATCTAAGAGTAAATATTACATATTGACCCATCTGGATACTGTTAAAGGCGAAACTTCACACTGTCGGCTAATTTTCGAGTTCTTTTTCCCGATTTATACAATGCAATAATTTTTACTTTTAGCAAATTATCACCGGGAAGAGCCATTAATTCTACACTGTCTATTGCAACATGACTATCAAGACAATGAGGTTTTATTGTATATTTCTGTGAAAAAGATTTTTTTTCTGAGTTACTGTTTTACAAAAGGCAATGGCTAAACGCAGAAAAAAAAAACAAGTACTTTAAGTGTAGCTTTTAATTTAAAAAGTTCTATAAAATATTATTTTATTAGACAATGAAGTAGTGTTTCGCATTATTCACACATTGACGTTTGAACGATATCCACAAAAAACTGACGGTTGCAATATTGTGTTGTTCTTCTGCAGAGACAGCGAATAAATTTATGCATTTAAAAAATTCATAGACGTAACTCTAATGCAGTAAAACCACGTTATAATTGATTTACTTATTTTGTTGAACTATTTTTTTCTTTTTTTACGAAGAAACTAACATTCATAATTTCTGTTTTAAAAAAGTATACGGTCCCCTAAAGTGAGAAAAAATGAATTTTTAAGTATAGCGCGAAAACTACTGAATATTTTGAGCTGAAATTTTGGATTGCTCTTAAGAGCTCTTCTAGATTGTTTCTCTGTTAAAATTGAATATGGTTTCAGATCATATTTTTTTCAAAAAATATTATAATAATTCATAAAAAAATTAAATTTCCTTTTTTGTTGTTGAAAAGGATGTTTTTATTATTGGGTCGATTCATATTTTGATATAAAAAAACGATCTTTGCCGTGTCTAATCTAGTTTTTGTGTTATGAGCAAAAATATCAAATTACGTTTTAACATTACGAGAGGAATTTTTCAAAACTCGATTCTGAAGTAACGGCTGGATTGAATTCAACAAAATTTTGCATATAAAGTTAAAAAAGGATGCTGATCACAAACATGTGATAAAAAAAGGGGGTTCTCATTGAAAAATGTAAACCGGAAACGTTTATTGTACTTTTCATCTGTTTCGTAGTATTTGGTTTTGAAGTTAATTTAAAATACAGACAATGCATCACGTATAAAATCAGAAAAATAAAAATGAACCCTCTTGAGAGATTTCAGTTAGAAACAATTTGTATAAGAATAAAATATTGCGCTTTCTTTCACTCTGAATGAAACAAGTTGAACGTGTTAAGATGTATTTCGAGACAAAAACTGGAGACAAATTTAATTTGTAGCACAATAACACATGTTACTTCTTTTAAATTAATTACATTCTTTTTTACTGCTTGGAAACAATAAAGAGAGCAGAAACAATCAATTCAATGTATTTGAAGAAATTAAAAAATAGAGATTCAATAAACCTCATTGTTTCTATAATTAAATTTACTATTTTTTGAAGAAATGTTAATTTGCAAGGGAAATCGAAAATAGAGTATAAAGAAAAGAAACTTTTACATATAAGTACATTGAATTTATTTTTTTATATTCCAGTATTGTAAAACACATTGTTTCAGGCAATTATTATTGTATACCTTAATTACAGAATATGTTGTGTGAAATACGTCGAAAGAAGGAAAAAAAGTTCAGAGTACAATTTTTTCAATGCAATAAAGAATTGTACTAAATAAATTCGTTTAGGAGGTAAGATTTTCGAAACTAACATTTTTTAAAATATATTTTATTATCTGAAATGAAAAAGAACAACTTAGATACATTGAATTTTTCATTCAACTGGAGCAGCTATAATCGCTAAATTTGTCCAGAATTAATTAATATATTTACTCTTGTAAAACAAATAATCCTGAAAGCCGTTCGACTTCGGAATATCTCAATGCCAATTAATTCAAAAACTAAACTTAAAATTGAAGACAACACGTTTCATTTCAAAATAAAACACAACACTCTTTTAGCAAGAAAATTGAATGCTGCACTGTTACTAAACTTCGGCGAAGTAAGACGAAACTTATTTTAGCTTTCAATTAATGTTAAATCAAACTTTAAGGTGGTAGCAGCAATAAACTCAAGTGATGGAAACAACAGATCTGTTTCACAAACTTTTTTAATGCAGTTGTCTAATGTGCTTTTGCTTGCATGTTGCAAAAATTTTGCTTCATAAACGCTTCCTAGTATTTCACTAATAACAGTGCTTTTTTTATATTTTTATTAAAACTTGGTTTTTGTCTGATGCAACGAAGAAGCAGAATATTTTAGAAATCTTTGTAGTTTAAACATTTTCGGAACTCGAAGTTGTTAGACGATATTTAAAAATACAAGCATTAAACTTCTTTCTCAAATGATACAAAATGCACTCACTTGCAAAAAGGGCTCGGGTACGCAGAAGAAATTGAGCTAAACTCATAAAACAGGGCATTTGAGAGAGAAAACGCAAGTATTTTGTTGACTTAACAGCAAAAAGTATATTGATTTCTCTAAAAAACTCTCATCAACTATACAATAAGATGGAGTAAGAAAAAAATCCTATAAGCTAGACTGAAAAATGTGCAAATTATTTTAAGTCGATTTCAAGAAAATAGTGCTCTGTTAGGTTTCTGTCAGCTCTTTGATAGTCCTCCACCTTAATGAAAAAGCTGACATTTTAAAAATTTACGCAAAAACGACTTATTGAAATACCACAAACTTTGAATGTCCAACAAAATATTTTATTCCCTTTCTATCGACTGCAATTAAAATTACCAACGAATTAATACAAGTTATCGGTGAGACAGGGTACCACAGAAAGAGACTAGTACCACATAGGTAGCACTGCACAGCAGGGTTCTTGTTCCTTCTGCCAGGGGTGCCCACAAGGGGGGATTATGGCGCAAGTTGTGCCATCAAAATTTTTGGGGGGGATTTTTAAAATTGCTTTTTATTTATGTTTTTATTGATTTATTTTTAATTTGAATTAATATTTATTTTATTTTATTGTTTATTTTTTATTTCATTTATTTATTTTGTGTGTGGTGTGTTTGTCATTGGCGTAGCACAGAAATTTTCTAATAAAATTATAATAATAATTAAAAATAATTAAATACATAAATAAATAAAAAATATTTAAAAGAATTAGTAAGTAAAAAATATATTAAAAATAAAAAATAAATAAAAATTATTTAAAAAAATAAATAAATAAAATAAAAAAGAGCTAAAAATAAAAAGGGGTGGGGGGAGAGTTGAGGAAATTTTTTTTTGTGGGGGGGGGGATTTGCGCCGTTGAACTTGGGGGGAATGGGCACCCCTGCCCTCTGCGGCAGTGCTCCGTCATAAAACTCTAGCAAAGATATTGCTGAGTCAATAAGTGCCAATTTTGGAGCGGAATGCGTAAACGCAGAACATTTAAGACGGCACAAATGTGAACACTGGACACAAAGCAAGTGTTATACAACCGCCAGAAGAAACATTCGAGTGCCCTCTGCAACGGCTGGGTACTCTTGTTCTATGCTAATAAGCAGCCCTTGCTCCATTTTTTCTTGGGATTGGATGGTAATCAATTCCTTTAAGGGGGGGGGGCTTGCATAGGAGTTGTTCTGGATCCCTGTATCGAAAAGAGTGCAAAAGGTAGAATTTCGAACTTAGCTAAATCTTTAGCAGCACTTTCATTCCAAGAGTCAACTTGTTCCATATGCTACTGTGAAAGTCGTATGGCAATCCTAAAGCACCATGCTAACAGGTTTATAGAGAAAAGGCTATGAATGGCATAACAACAGGCTGACGTAGAATTTCAGGAGAAAAGGGAAAACGGCTGGTGACATTTAGCGATCAACCAGTCTTTTCATTTGTACTGATCGAACAACATTCCAGTGTTGACCTAAAGTAGTTGAGCATAGATCTATGCTATGTGTATCGAAAAATTTCCAGAGCATTAGTAAAGGTGAATGCAGTGTAAATATGGCAAAGCGAACGGTTTTATCCCAGAGACTATGGAGTAAATGAAAACAAAGAATTTATTTCTCCATTACGTCGATGCATATAGATCACCGGAATTTACCCAATTGGTTTAGAAACATAAGAAATTCTTCACCAACAATAATCAGATTGTGGCCTGTAGATCACATGCAACCAGGTGAATCCTCCAAATGTAATTCCAAAATCCTTTTAAAGTAAAATCAAAGAAAAAAAAATCATATGCTGAATGTATGAAAATTCTCACAAAAGTGTAATTTGTGGCAAAATGTAATCTTTCAAAAATTTGGGAAGAACAAAAAACTTAATTTCTTCGATTTACTCTAAAGCAAATGCATATTTCACGGGAAGCGAAATGGAAGCACCAAAATTGTTCATCAAAAATAGTAGAAGGGGAATGTAATTAGTAAAACCATTCACTTGACGAGTACAACTAAATGAAACCCATTACTTCGCATTTGTAGACCTGCTTGAGACTTAAATGTAAGGTCAGTATGCTTAAAAAAACAACTTTTTCTGTTTCATCTTCAAACAAAGATGATGTCATGCAATTATACGGAAACACATGGAACTCTCAGAATATATTACATATGTTATCTTGTTTACCCAGTCATTAACATTTAAATTCCAAAAACTACCACGAGTGTGATAATAAAGTTTACGTCCATTTACCCCATGTTTGCATTGACCCCAATCAACCCTTTTCAGGTAACTCAGGCCCAAAAATCTGCATAATTTCGCAGAAATGGAGATTATCACCTACGTGATCAGTTGATAAGCTTATAAACGTAAACAACCTTTTTTGCTGATAAAAAGTGAAGTAAAAATGTGGTTGCATAACAACCAGTATGATTTGTAATTTGAGTCAAATAAATACCTAAAACTGCAGCTACATTAGCCGGAGCGAATGTATAACGTCGAAACGTTCTGGTGACGCCTACTCAACATGTGAGAGTAAGCGATAAAGCTGAAAAATCGTAATCGTGTCAATATGAGTTATATAACAAATTTAGCCACAGTAAAAAAAGTATTAAAATGCGGTATTGATCAAGCATTTTCGGAAGAACAATATGATAGACATTAAATTAGTGCTATTCATTATGTTGTTCTCCCCAAACGTCTAGGAACAGTTTCCACCTCTCAAGTACCTGAAACACCTAACGTAATAATTTTAGTGAAAATTGAGCTGTTTCAGTTTTAATTCGCTGCTTTAATTTTCCAATGCGGCGAATCTTTTCTTGTTCACGCTTTGGACTTGGCAAAATCCAAAACGAAAAACCAGGTGGGGTTCCATCAACTGGTCTTGAGACCCAAGATTTTAGTGTGCAATTTAAAGAGACATCAGTAGCAAAACCTCTTTAAATACAACGTTGTGATAATGTGATCATCGCTCTACTTTTGGTTGTACGTATTTTCAATGCAAACATAAATATCATTAAAAGTATAACATAGTGACTCGTGAAAGAGCAGTAATTGTGTATGTGAAAAAACGGGTTGTGGCAAATACAGTCCTGCCCATGTGAGCATCTGACGGGAAAAAAAAAGAAACATTAAAGAGATATTTATTGACACGGATCCGAACTGGTACCATTCTGATTAACAGCACGAAACTCCAACCAACCGAGCAATTGCGCCTTCGATTTTGAATGCTATTCATTGAAGCAATGTGCAGTAAAAAACAACAAAAAAAGCTTTTTTCCAAAAAAAAAAAAAAAAAACAAACATGCGTCTATGTTTTGTCATTAGCCAGCATGATACGCTTTAAATTTTTTCGTAAAACATGGAATTTGATTAAGGAATGAGGAAAATCTCGTGTAGTGGTTGAAACAAACATTCTAGAGAAATAATAAATTAGACTGAAGATAAGTTTTTAATTTTGAACATTACGACAATTTCCTATTGTAGCTGCTTTAAACCTTACGGCTTAAATGCCAGCACACGTTTCTCTTTTAATCGAATATCTAAAATTCAAAACCAAAACAAGTTGAACTGAGTCCGTTTTTTAAGTGTAATTTTTCGAACGTAGTCAAAATGCATTTTTTTCCTGCCGAATGCAGAGGAGTAGAAAATGATTTCTTACTAATGAAGTTGATAATAATTTTAATGTTTTATATCGTAATCGAACAAATAATTAAAGTTTTACTGGGCGAAACTCGTAAATTCAGTTTATCGTAGAATTTTTTCATTTATACAGAGGTCGAACACTGCTATTAGAGAAATCCACATTTCAGCGTACAATGAAAAAAATTTTTGCACAAGAAGGATTACCTTGAGATCTGAATTTTTAAATCTAATACTTTCTTTATGTTTACATTATGCTTAGTGGTCTAAACGAAGTCAAAGCTAAAAGAAAAAAAAAGAAAGAACACCCTTCGATCAATAATCAACTTAACCGAATCATAACTAAAGCCTACATAAAGGAGTTCAAACGTCAAGTAGCATTCCCATCGAATTAATTTTATTGTCTTACGTGTGTTATCTGTTGTATGTTATGAGTACATGTAATGCGTAATTTTAATCTAAATTTGCTATAATGTTGGACGACTAATATGTATACAATTTGTTATCACAGACTGCTTGAACCGTCATGGCTTAGATGGCAGCCTGCGTTCATCATTTAACCAAACGGTTAAAATAGAAAATTAGTTGAACTAAATTCGTTTTTTAAGCGTAGTTTTTCGAATGTAGCAAAAATGTGACTGGCTATTCGTTTTTTTCCGAAAGAAGAAAAAAAAATGACATTTTACCCATCAAGTTGTTAGTAATTTTAATATTTTACTTCGTATTCTAATAAATATTCATAGTGTAACTAAATGAAAAGTGTAATTTCAATTCGGCGTAATAATTTTTTTTATCTACACAAAGGGTCAAAAACTGTAATTAGAAGAATCTACAATTCAGTAGTATACGTTTTTTTCTGAACAAAAAATTATTACACTGTAGTCTGAAATCTGAAACCTGATACTTACATTTTTGCTATCATTATGCTTTGGTTTTCTGACCGAAGACAAAGCTTTAAAAAAAAAAAAAAAATCCCTTACAATTAAGAAATAATTTAGCTACATGTTGCAGCAAGTTTTCATAACAGAAAGGAGCGTTTCATCTTATTTTTTGTGTTACCACACTTTTGTTACTTATTGTTTTTAAATGTTCACGTAATACCTGTCTAATTTTTTGATGCCGATCGCTCGGACTTGAGCCCGAACACTCGTACTTCTGGTTACCAAACGAACGCTCTGCTGATAAAACTACTTCAGTTCTGTCGGTCACAGTGCAAGTTAAACTTATAAATTAATTCGAAAATCTCAGTCCGGTGCTTTAAAACATGTTTTTTTTGACCCCCCCCCCCCAAAAAAAAAAATTTTTAGATCGTGGGTCTATTTTTCGTCATAAGCCTGTACAATCCTTATATATTATTTCTGTAGCCTGTTTTTGGTTTCTACGCCAGATTTTCCTCAATTCTTGATCGATTTCTTTGATTTACACCTTATTTTAAAGCTTATGGTGCTGGCTACTGACGAAAAATAGACCCACGGTCTAAAAATTGTTTTTTTTTTCAGCCGAAAAACATGTTTTAAAGAACCAGAATGAGATTTTCGGTTAAACTTATAACTTTAACTTGCAGTATGACCGCCAGAGCTGAATAGCTTGATCGACAGAGCGTTCTCCTCGTAACCAGGAGAATGAGTGTTCGGGCCCACGTCCGGACAATCTGCATCAAAAAATTAGAAAAATATCGCGCATTACATGAACCCTTAATTAAATGAATAACAAATATGAGGGAATAGAATTAATAAGAAGGAAACGCTCCTTGCTGTTACGAAAACTTAATGTTACATTGTGCTAAATTACTTCTGAATTGTGAAGTTTTTTTTTTATTTTTAAAGTTTTGGCTCCAGTAAGAAAATTAAAGCATAATGTAAGCAAAAATATAAGTATCAGGTTTAAGATTTCAGATTACAATTGTTTTTTGTTCAGAAAAAAATAATAAATCGTATATTGAAATATAGATTCTTGTAATGAGTTTTTCACTCTTTGTACAAATAAAAAAAATTACTACCTCAATGTGAAGGGTAAACTACATTTTTTTCTTCTTTTTGTAAAAAACAAATAGCCTATCACATTTTTACTACATTCGAAAAGCTACGCTTAAAAAGAGCTTAGTTCAAATTATTTTGTATTTTAACCGTGCTGCTAAATGATGAACACGTGCTGCCATCTAAGTCATAACGGTTCAAGCAGCCTGCGGTAACAAATTGCAAAATTTTTCAAAAAAAAAACATTTCTCTTCAATATCTTATCTTATGTATTATTCCTCTATCATTTTAAAACTTATCAGGCTGGCTAATGACGAAAAATAGACTTACGTTCGAAAAATCAAGTTTTCGGAACGCCCCTTGGTGTTTCAAAACCTTGATGCAGCCTGAAGTTCTTATGCAGATTTTTTTTTTTTTTAAAGCAGAGTTTTAATACAATTTTCCAATTTTTACGTCGCTTTCGGCAAGAAAAAAGAACCTGTTTGTGTGTGTGTGTGTGTGTGTTTTCTTTTTCTTTCTCTCTTTTTTTAAATAAAGCTTCAAAGTACTGGACTTAGTTGTTCGGTTAAATTGATAAGTTTTTTTTTTCGGTAGAGCGTTCGGCTATAAACTATGTGAACTTCGGGCAAACTCGGGCTGTCCGACATAATAGCAAATTTTGATCTATTACACATTACATGTACTCATAACATACAGCAGATAACACACGTAATAAAATAAATGCAATGGGAATGCTACTTGGTGTTTCGACTCCTTTATGCAGGCTACAGTTATCATTCGGATAAGTTGACTGTTAATCGAAGGGTTGTCTTCCTTTTTTTATGCTTTGACTCCATCCAGACCACTCAGCATAATGTAAGCATAAAAAAGTATTAGATTTACCTCAAGGAAATCTTTTTTGTGTAGAAAAATATTTTCATTGTATGCTGAAATGTAGATGTTTCTAATAGCAGTATTCGACCTTTGTACAAATGAAAAAATACTACGCCAAATTAAAACTACGAGTTTCACCCAGTAAACCTTTAATTTTTTATTCGCGCGAATACGATATAAAACATTAAAATTATTATCAACTTCATTTGTAAGAAATTATTTCCTACTCCTCTGCTTTCTGCTGAAAAAAAAAAACATTTTGTCTACGATCGAAAAATTACACTTAAAAAACGTACTCAGTTCAACTGGTTTTGGTTTTGAATTTTAAGTGTTCGATTTAAAAAGAAAATGTGCGGGAATTTAAGCCGTAACGGTTAACGCAACCTTCTATGTGAAATAGTACATGGCCAAAGCAAAGACAGAATAGCAAGAAAGTTCCAAGCAATTCACTCTCCTACAATTCTTGCAAAGTTACGCTGTCCGTTACCTTATTCGCTTCTTTTGGGAGCTTAATCAGTCTGGGCGGGTCATAACCGAACTGAAGCAGATACACTTTATAATTATGCTCAGTTAATCTTTAAACTGGGAGCTAAAAATATTTTTCACAACAATGAGAAATCCGCATTCGTACAACTTCAGCAATTCAGGAAACTTTTTGACAAAGTTACTTGATTTTTCCTGGAAGTGGATGAAAACCATTGAAATCCCGAAACGTTACACAGAAATAATCAGTAACGTTTCGGAATTTTTTTACAGTGTACGTATTTTCAATGCAAACATAACTGTCATTAAACGTGTGGCTGAGTACACTGTAACAAATTTCGGAAACGTTTCTAGATATATCGGAAACGTTTCCGAAATAGTAGGAATCCTTCATCCAATACCGAATACCTCAATATTCAGAAAGCTTTTTGTTATTTCAAGAAATTAGAAGCGGAAATGATGACGCAACGCTTCGAAACCTATTTCATCCTTCCAACCCGGGCGCCAATGAGTCGGAAATAACGAGAACTTATTTTTTTTCTTATCTATGGTTGCTGCAGTCAGCAACTGTTTAGCTTTGGATTACTTGTTATTTCATGTCTAGAGAGTAGTAAAATGTGTCGAAACTAATTTTACGCCTTTGCATTTTGGACTGCCTTTGATTTTTTAGACGATGTACGCAGCTATTAAGTTAGTTAATAACCATTTGCTTCTTTATAATTTCCAATGCGACCATAATTAGATATATATTGTGTGTTCAAGCGTGAATAGTTTCAACACCCGTGTTTATACTTAATGAAACGAAACCCTTTGGATTACTTATTCAGTTGTAATGGAGATACTTAGATTTTCTTCCGCTCATGTTCACTTGTAAGTATTAATGAATATTTTAAAACATGTTGTCATATACATTTATATTTTTGTTGATTTGCATTTGATGAGGCTAAAATTGTAACTGTTTTTGGGTTTATCGAATTGATTTCAAGTTATCCTACATACCTATGTGCGCGGTGTACTATTTGTTGTAACCAACTGAAACTGATTAATTACGCAAAAGAAATAAGATTTATATTTGAGAAGCAATCACAGAAAATTATTTCGAAATACTTGGATGTACATACATTTTGATTCAAAAAGAAAAAAAAATCAATTGTTTAATTCATTAAAAATATAGTAATGCAAATATTTTCTAGTATTGTAATATGCTTCACAAAAAATGTGCCAGTATTATCTTTTTTTATTATAATTTATTCATTCATTTAAAAATATTTATACCATTAGAAAATGACCATATTATCTATTAGTAAGAACATAGTTATGCAATTAATTCATCTGCTTATTCATTTTGTTAAATGTGGTTAACAATAAAAAAAATTCCTTGACATTAGTTGTTCCGAAAATAACATTTCCTTCGTGGATATACTAGTTTAATGTAGGACAGTTAGGAGGAATGAGTCAGTGGCAAAAATGGAACAGCTGCATTTACATGCCGAAATAAAAAGTAATATTATTTCATGTCATCGTTTTAAAAGTGATCATTTTTTAAATACTATGTTATTAATAGGCAATGCACATATGGGGAGAAGACGAGGGACGTTCATCACGAAGACTGTGCCATTGACATTTTCAAGGGGTTGCTTTTTTTAAAGGGGGGGGGCGCTTTATATCATTTTATGGGTGCACCATCACTCTTATGGTGTGGGGGGGGGACTCTCGTATATATGAAATGGAATAATCATGTAATAGAGTTCAATGTTTTAATAAATAAAATATATAATGCATTTTGCGCACACTCTAAAAATAAAATCAGTAACCTATTTTGATTAAGTATCTATATTTGTGATAAACTGGAAAAGGGCAAGAACAGAAGAATAAACCCGAATGGTTCCAGCAGGGGGACTTTGGTGTCATATTTAAATTCATCAATTTCTCTGTTGGTACTTTTCGGTACACTTTGTTCGTCAAAGAAATTGACTTGACGTGAATGAATTTCGGAACGCAAAGTGTAGGTAAGTTCTGTCAAATTTTATCCGAAAATAAAAGCTATCAAGTTTGATACAAGATATGTTTTTAAGTTCTGCATTAAAAATACAATATGTTGATAATTTTGTCTTGAAAATATTGAGAGAAAAACTGAAGTTTAAAATTGTTTAACAAACAATCCCACTTTTGAGAAAGTACTCCCCTTCCCTCCCCCGACGATTTCGTGATTATGAATGAAACTACTATATTATTTCATAAATTTTCAAAAATTTATAACTGTGCATATGTTATGCTGTTAACCATGCTATTTGTCATTAGAAATTCAGAAAAAAAAAAAAAATCCACGAATGATTCTAAAATTGCTTGTTTCATTGCTCTTAGATATGAAAGAATTGAAACTGATATGGCATGCAATACTATAGTAAAGAATTATTTTTTAGAAAAAATCACGGAAAAAGGATTCCGAAATTCTCAGAAACATTTTTGAAAATTGTTTGGAGAATTCCGAAATACTCGGAAACGTTTTCGAAACTTTCATGAACCACAGCTGCACAGAATACTCAGAAACATTTCTGGAAATTACGGAAAGAGGATTCCGAAATACTCAGAAACGTTTCTGAAAATTACAGAAAGAGGATTCCAAAATACTCGGAAACATTTCTGGAAATTATAGAAAGAGGATTCCGAAATACTCAGACACGTTTCTGGACATTACAGAAAGAGGATTCCGAAATACTCAGACACGTTTCCGGACATTATAGAAAGAGAATTCCGAAATACTCAGAAATGTTTTTGAAAATTTCATGAACCGCAGCTGCACGGTATACTCAGAAACGTTTCCGAATTTTTTTTACAGTGCAGTGACTCGTGAAAAAGCAATAATTGTGCATGTGAAAAAACAGGTTGTGGCAAATACAGTTTTGCCTATGTGAGCATCTGACGGTGAAAAAAAGAAATATTAAAGATATATTTATTGGCACGGATTCGAATTGGCGCCATTCTGATTAACAGCCCGACAACCCAAGAAACCTAGCAATTGCGCCTTCCTTTTCGAAAGCAATTCATTGAAGGAATGCGGAGTAAAAAGCAGCAAAAAAGCCTTTCGCCGAAAAAAAAAAATAAGATCATGCTTTTATGTTTTGTCATTAACCAGCATGATACGATTTAAAATTATTCGTAAAGCATGGAATTTATTAAAGAAGATCTCACGTAGCAATTGAAACAAACATTATAGAGAAGTAATAAAGTAGATTGAAAATAAGTGTGTTTATCTTTGAATATTGAACTATTTCACATAGAAGGTTGCTTTAACCGTTACGGCTTAAATTCCCGCACATTTTCTTCTTTAATCGAACACTTAAAATTCAAAACCAGTTGAACTGAGTACGTTTTTTAAGTGTAACTTTTCGATCGTAGACAAAATGTTTTTTTTTTCAGCTGAAAGCAGAGGAGTAGAAAATGATTTCTTACAAATGAAGTTGATAATAATTTTAATGTTTTATATCGTATTCGCGCGAATAAAAAATTAAAGGTTTACTGGGTGAAACTCGTAGTTTTAATTTGGCGTAGTATTTTTTCATTTGTACAAAAGGTCGAACACTGCTATTAGAAACATCTACATTTCAGCATACAATGAAAATATTTTTCTACACAAAAAATATTTCCTTGAGGTAAATCTAATACTTTTTTATGCTTACATTATGCTGAGTGGTCTGGATGGAGTCAAAGCATAAAAAAAGGAAGACAACACTTCAATTAACAGTCAACTTATCCGAATGATAACTGTAGCCTGCATAAAGGAGTCGAAACGCCAAGTAGCATTCCCATTGCATTTATTTTATTACGTGTGTTATCTGCTGTATGTTATGAGTACATGTAATGTGTAATAGATTAAAATTTGCTATTATGTCGGGCAGCCGGAGCTTGCCCGAAGTTCAGATAGTTTATAGCCGAACGCTCTTCCGAAAAAAAAACTTATCAATGTAACCGAACAACTAAGTCCAGTACTTTTAAGCTTTATTTAAAAAAAAAAAAAAAGAAAAGAAAAAAAAAACCACACACACACACACACACACAGGTTTTTTTTTTCTTGCCGAAAGCGACGTAAAAATTGGAAAATTGGAAAAAAAAAATCTGCATAAGAACTTCAGGCTGCATCAAGGTTTTGAAGCATCAAGGGGCGGTCCGAAAACTTGATTTTTCGAACGTAAGTCTATTTTTCGTCATTAGCCAGCCTGATAAGTTTTAAAATGATAGGGGAATAATACATAAGATAAGATAAGATATTGAAGAGAAATGTTTTTATTTTTGAAAATTTTTAGAATTTGTTACCGCAGGCTGCTTGAACCGTTATGACTTAGATGGCAGCACGTGTTCATCATTTAACAGCACGGTTAAAATACAAAATAATTTGAACTAAGCTCTTTTTTAAGCGTAGCTTTTCGAATGTAGTAAAAATGTGATAGGCTATTTGTTTTTTACAAAAAGAAGAAAAAAATGTAGTTTACCCTTTACATTGAGGTAGTAATTTTTTTAATTTGTACAAAGAGTCAAAAACTCATTAGAAGAATCTATATTTCAATATATGATATATTATTTTTTTCTGAACAAAAAACAATTGTAGTCTGAAATCTTAAACCTGATACTTATATTTTTGCTTACATTATGCTTTAGTTTTCTTACTGGAGCCAAAACTTAACAAAAAAAAAAAAAAAACTTCACAATTCAGAAGTAATTTAGCACAATGTTACATCAAGTTTTCATAACAGTAAGGAGCGTTTCCTTCTCATTAATTCTATTCCCTCATATTTGTTATTCACTTAATTAAGGGTTCATGTAACGCGCGATATTTCTCTAATTGTTTGATGCAGATTGTCCGAACGTGGGCCGGAACACTCATTCTTCTGGTTACGAGGAGAACGCTCTGCCGATCAAGGTATTCAGCTCTGCGGTTATACTGCAAGTTAAAGTTATAAATTTAACCGAAAACCTCATTCTGGTTCTTTAAAATAGGTTTTTTGACAGAAAACACAATTTTTAGACCGCTGGTCTATTTTTTGTCAGTAGCCAGCACCACAAGCTTTAAAATAAGGTGTAAATCAAAGAAATCGATCAAGAATTAAGGAAAATCTGGCGTAGAAACCAAAAACAGGCTACAGAAATAATATATAAGGATGTTATGGCCAAAATTGAGCAACATGGGGTTTTTTACACAAAGAGTCCGTTTAATTATTGATAATGAAGTTTTTCTTTTAAAATAATACGTTAATGTGCGATGCATCAACACGATTTCACAGTAGCTAGTGTATCCTTATATATTATTTCTGTAGCCTGTTTTTGGTTTCTACGCCAAATTTCCCTCAATTCTTGATCGATTTCTTTGATTTACGGCTTATTTTATAGCTTATGGTGCTGGCTACTGACGAAAAATAGACCCAAGGTCTGAAAATTGTTTCTTTTAGCCGAAAAACCTGTTTTAAAGAACCAGAATAAGGTTTTCGGTCAAACTTATAACTTTAATTTGCGCTATGACCAACAGAGCTGAGTAGCTTGATCGGCAGAGCGTTCTCTTCGTAACCAGGAGATTACGTGTTCGGGCCCACGTCCGAACAATCTGCAACAAACAATTAGAGAAATATCGCGCATTACATGAACACTGAATTAAATGAATATCAACTATGAGGGAATAGAATAAATGAGAAGGAAATGCTCCTTGCTGATATGAAAACATTCCGTGATTTTGTGCTAAATTACTTCGAAATTGCACGTGTTTTTTTTTTTTTTTTTTGAAGCTTTGGCTCTGGAAAGAAAATTAAAGCATAATGTAAACGAAAATATAAGTAACAGGTTTAAGATTTCAGACTACAATAGAATTGTTTTTTGTTCAGAAAAAAAATAATAAATCGTATATTGAAATATATATTCTTCTAATGAGTTTTTGACTCTTAGTGCAAATAAATAAAATACTACCTCAATTTGAAGGGAAAAATATATATCTTTTTCTTCTTTTTGCTAAAAAACAAATAGCTTATCACATTTTTACTACATTCGAAAGCATAGTTCAATTTATTTTGTATTTTAACCGTGCTGTTAAATGATGAACACGTGCTGCCATCTAAGTTATAACGGTTTAAGCAGCCTGCGATAACAAATTGTAAAAATTTTCAAAAATAAAAACATTTTTCTTCAATATCTTATAATTATATATTATTTCTGTAGCCTGTTTTTGGTTTCTACGCGAGATTTCCCTCAATTCTTGATCGATTTTTTCGATTTAAACCTTATTTTAAAGCTTATCGTGCAGGCTACTGACGAAAAATAGACCCACGGTCTAAAAATTGTTTTTCGGGCAAAAAACCTGTTTTAAAGAACCAGAATGAGGTTTTTGGTAAATTTATAACTTTAACTTGCACAGCTACCGACAGAGCTTGATAACTTGATCGGCAGAGCGTACGACTGGTAACCAGGAGAATGCGTGTTCGGGCCCACGTCCGGACAATCTGCATCAAAAAATTAGAAAACTATCGCGTATTACATGAGCAATGAATAACGAAAATGAGGGAATACAAGAGGTAGAAACGCTCCTAGCTGTTATGAAAACTTGATGCAACACGGAGCTAAATTGATACTCAATTGTAAGGTTGTTTTTTTTTTAAGCTTTTGCTCCGGGAAGAAAATTAAAGCATAATGTAAGCAAGAATATAAGTATCAGGTTTAAGATTTCAGACTACATTGGAATTGTTTTTTGTTCAGTAAAATATAATAAATCGTATGTTGAAATATAGATTCTTCTAACGAGTTTTTGACTCTTTGTACAAATAAAAAAATACTACCTCAATTTAAAGGGTAATATATATATTTTTCTTTTTTTTTTTTTTTGCAAAAAAAAAAAAAAAAAAAACAAATAGCGTATCACATTTTTACTACATTTGAAAAGCTTCGCTTAAAAAGGAACTTAGTTCAAATTATTTTGTATTTTAACCGTGCTGTTAAATGATGAACACGTGCTGCCATCTAAGTCATAACGGTTCAAACAGCCTGCGATAACAAATTAAAAAAAAAAAAATCAAGAATAAAAACACTTCTCGGCAAGAAAAAAAATTTAAAATTACCTGAGGGTTTTTTTTTTTTTTTTTCGGTAGAGCGTTCGGCTATAAACTGTCTGAACTTCGGGCCAGTTCGGGCTGTCCGACATAATAGCAAATTTACAGTAATATTACGCATTACATATACTCATAACATACAACAGATAACAGACGTAATAAAATAAATGCAGTGGGAATGCTATTTGGTGTTTCGACTCCTTTATGCAGGCTACGGTTATCATTCAGATACGTTGACTGTTAATCGAAGGGTGTTCTTCCTTTTTTTTAAAGCTTTGACTCCGTCCAGACCAGTAAGCATAATTTAAGCATAAAAAAGTATTAGATTTACCTCAAAGAAATCTTTTTTGTGCAGAAAAACATTTTCATTGTATGCTGAAATGTAGATTTTTCTAATAGAAGTGTTCGACCTTTTGTACAAATGAAAAAAATACTACGTCAAATTGAAATTACGAGATTCACCCATTAAACCTTTAATTATTTATTCGAACACGATATAAAACATTAAAATTATTATCAACTTCATTAGTAAGAAATCATTTTCTATTCCTCTGCTTTCGCTGAAAAAAAAAAAAAAACATTTTGTCTACGTTCGAAAAATTACACTTAAAAAACGGACTCAGTTCAACTGGTTTTGGTTTTGAATTTTAAGTGTTCTATTAAAAAAAAAAAAAAAAAAAAACAAGTGCGGGCTTTTAAGCCGTACAGGTTAAACAAGCCTGCTATGGGAAATTGTTGAATATTCAAAAATAAAAACAATTATTTTTTCAACCAAATTTATTACTTCTCTAGAATGTTTGTTTCAATCGCTACGTGAGATCTTCCTCATTGTTTAATCAAATTCCATGTTTTACGAATAATTTTAAATCGTATCATGCTGGCTAATGACAAAACATAGACGCATGATCTTATTATATTTTTTTCGGCGAAAAACTTTTTTACCGTGTTTTATAACGCATTCCTTCAATGAATAGCATTCGAAAAGGAAGGCACAGTTGCTAGGTTTGTTGGAGCGTCGTACTGTTAATCAGAATGGCGCCAGTTCGAATCCGTGCCACTAAATATCTCTTGAATGTTTCTTTTTTTTCCGTCAGATGCTCACATTGGGCAGAACTGTATTTGCCACAACCTGTTTTTTCACATGCAAAATTACTGATTTTTCACGTGTCACCCAGCCACACTTTTAATGATATTTATATTTGCATTGAAAATACGTACAACCAAAAGGGGAGCGATGATCAAATTATCACAGCGTTGTATTTAACGAGGTTTTGTTACTGATGTCTTCAAATTACATGCCTTCTCTTGTGCGCTTACTTTTTTCCGTTTACTTTTTTCGGTTTTTCTTCATAATATTCTTTCTTTGAAATTTTTAAAGAGCTAAATGCCTTATGTAACGATTCGAAGTACAGTGCGGAGTTCCGCACGGGTCGACTAGTAATGCTTATTACAAATTAGTTTTTTACCTATGTAGAAACAATTTCGATGCATTTCTCCCTTTGCACCGAAAAGACGAATCAAAAATATTAATTAGTAATATTATTCTGCATTCATCATATATTTTATCACGCAAATTCTTGCTGTTAAAGGAAGGTATAGTACACGTATATCAAAATCGTTTTATGGATTTTCTAGAGAAATTATTATTTGCAACTGCATTTTTGTATTTATCCCGCAGTATTTCACTTGGTAATACAGTTGTTTCTCTATTTAACGACGCTCTATTTAATGAATTTCTCTATTTAAAAATGACTTTTCATGGTCCCAGATGTTCTACTGTAGTCTTAAAAGCATTCTATTTAAGGACACATTCTACTCAAGGACGATTTTCAGCGGTCCCTAAAAAGTAGTTATATATGGAGTCTACGTAGAATTTCAGTCAATCGTGAAAACAAAAATATTGTCCATAACAATAGTTTTTTTAAAGCTTACATTACTATTGCAAACGTTTCCTGAAAACAAAGAAATGCTTTTTAGACAGATATTTAAATAAAAGACGGAATACCCCAGAGACATCAGAACAAGAAAAGCTGTGGTAAAATGTTACCCCAAAAAATCAATATTCCAAATACAGTTTTTCTAAGCACCTAACTCTATCCGTACTGAAAAAGAAAACGCAGCTGTGTTTGTAAAAAGTACATAAAGCCTTATAAATGTGTAAAGATATTTTTTCTCAATTAGTAAAATGATGCTAAGTGCAAACACAAGAATTTTTCTTTTAATATCACAGTATAAGTTGTATTAGTTTTTCAATTGCATTATTCATGTTTGTCAAAAGCTATTGTATCGATTATCAAATAAAAATTGTAAATAAGTATTGTTGGAAAGGAAAAAAGCTCCAACTAAATTTTGGTTTCACGGAACCGATAAAGTGCTTGAACAAGTTATTCTTGTTACGAGAATCCATACTGTTTCAATTACACTTTACATTGATTTGCGAAAATATTTTTTAGATAAAACTAGTCATTGGTTAGAGTGCTGGGATTTATTTGAATGTGGAAAATGGTGGGAAGTATCTTAGTAAAATTTTGGTAAATTTTAAGATTAGAAATTCTAAAAATGCAGTAAAGGTGAACTGCTTTAGTAGCTTGCGGTAAAAATAATAATGGTGAAAACTACTAATTGTGCTGTTATGACTTTTTATAAAACTTGTCAAACAGTGTGGATTCATCGAGGAGTTTTAGAATAATTTTTACTGCTAATGTTTCCGAAAATAAGAAGGATAGTTGCAGTCTGAAAAACTTTTGGAATATCTTTCACCAAAGAAATAAAGAAATAAATGAAATGATGTAAACTGAAATAAAATATAGTAAAAAGAGAGCAAATAAAATATTTAACAGAATAAAATAGTTTTGCTTATTGTTTTTTTATTTTAAAGCTAAAAATGTTTTGTTTCATATGCAGCAGTAAAGGATTAATACTATATAAAACGTTTGTATATAAATCATCCAGTACACTATAATTTATTTAGAAGGATGTTTATATGGATCATGGAAGTACTCTGCTTAAGTGAAATGTGTTCGATTCAAGACAAAATGAATGAATTTTTACACCGCTCCCGAACGTTTCCTAAAAAAAGTTTTGTTGTTGTTGAAAGTGAAATAAGTACTCTACATAATCTGTGTAATTTCCTTAAGCTGTTATTATTGTTTTCTTAGCGTTGGTCTATAAATTTCCGTCAAAGGTTGAATAACTTGTGATCATACACATATCAGTTTTTCTATACAGCATTACTTAGTCACTTAACTATGCCAAAGGCTAAAAAGAGGCTGTTTGAAAAAGGGTCAAAACAAAATAATAAGAGGATTGACTGCACCAGTCAAGATGAATAATATTTGCTATGGTGCTTAGGTAAAAGAGCTCCGAAACGTCTCTAATTATTTTCGTGGAACGTTTCAGGATTTCCCAGGTTTTCATCCATTTCCTCTGAAAATCAAATATCTTTGTCAAAACGTTTCCTGAATTGCTCCCAGTTGCACGAGTACAGACTTCCTATTCTTGTGAAAACTAATTTTAGCTACTAGTTTAAATATTATCTGAGGGTGTATTTATTGTCCTTAATCTACTTCCAGATCAGATTGGCCTAACTCCCAAATGTGAGTAAGTCTTTGGTGTTCGCAGACTTGTATAGATTGCAAGCTAGTGCGCTGCTCGGTATTACTTGTCCTGTTATTAACTTTAGCCGTGCTTGCGATAATGCTTTTGGACGTTGTTTGGTAAATCAGTAAGATGCCAAGCTATCATATTAAAACTACTTAAGTTTTCTCTGATATTTCCAGAGACATGACCGATTTTAACCGGGAAGATATCTATAATATGTAGAAATATTTCTGGAGAATTTCAAGAAATTTACTGACTAGATCCTGCTCTAATATTTTATCCTTCACAAAGCTGTTTCCTCTACAGTTATCAATAAGGGATTTGAAATATAGTTGATGAGTGAAAAAAATCCCGAAATTGCAAATCACAACCATAAAAATTGCTTTAGAGTTACAAAAATGTTTTTAAAGATATTTTTATTACTTCAGTATTTTCTAAATGCATTGAATACCTTATCTTAGACTTAAACTGGAGATCATCTGCGTGCTATGCAGCAGAACCTAGATGGCATTCATTGCATATCAATTATTTTTAATAACTTGAATGGTTGCATGACTAAAAATGAATATCCGTTTAGTTTGATGAATATTTTGGCTCTGGTTTCTCTGTTCAATGATTTTAAAAGGGAATGAATCACAATTTCATTCAGGTGTCTTCTTTGAACACAGAAGTAAAAACCTTTATAAAGTTAAAGTCATATCAACTTAACTAAATGCGTTTAAGTCCATAAGATTTTTCATGAATTTCGTGAACTGAAAAGGGCAGTTCACGATGCTTAAAGTAAGGTTTAAGACATAGTATGGGAAACTTAAAGCGATTTTTGCTTTTACAATTTATAAGAAACTACAAAGGAATGGAAAATAATTTTATGAATACGTGTTTTTAAAAGTTTTGAGTACCAAAGAAAAAGGTTCGCGGTGAAGGAAAAAAAAATCCTTTTAGCTCTATTCTTCAAAGTATGACATACACTTGGCCCATTTGAAAGTGAAATGGCTTTTACTGCTTTTTAGTTGGGGAAAGAGTAGTATTGAAGATTTTTTTTCCATGGGTATTTTACTGCTAAAGCTACTTTTAAAATGTTTGATTCCAAAACGTAAAGAAAAGAAAAAGTAAAAGAAAAGCTAAGAGTAAAAGCAAGATCAAAAGAAATTTTATATTCGTTCTCTTTAGTGGGCAGCAAAACCACTTTTCAAACTTGAAAGTTGCAGAAAACGTTCATTCTAAGGTCTTTGGTAAGCATTTTTACTTTTCTCTCTGTAAGTGTATTATTTATTTGAAAACATAAAAGGTACTTCAATGTTATTTTAAGGAAATGGGCTTTAATTGTTTCGATTGAACAAAATAAAGGTAGTGTTGCGATTAATACGAAGTATTTTAAAGGACATTTTGATTTCATTAATATTTTAATAAATTGAGCCCTTATGAATGAAATGGCTTATAATTTAAACTTATTATGTGTAATAAAAACAGAAATATCGCTTATCTATATCTATACTAATATTATAATCGATCAGAGAGAGAAATCGGATTTTGTGTGTTTATATGTTCCAGATGATCTCAAAAACCATTGCAACTACACTCCTAGTTTTGAAAATTGCAACACCATGAAGGAAGCATCATAGTCAAATGAAATTTAATACACAGTTCAGTGGTAATGATACAAATAAATGATTACATTTTCAAACCAAACAAACAATACAAAAAGGTAGAAATTAGTATTTTGTGTGGCCACCGCGCGCCGCAATAAGAGCTGCTACACGACTCGGCATGCAGTGAAACAAAGTTTGAATACCTGCCTGCGGAAGAGTATTTCATATTGTTTGTGCGCGCAACCAAAGTTCGTATCACGAAGCAACAGGACGAGGATCACCAGCGAGACGCCGCCCAACGAAATCCTTCACATGTTCAATCGGTGACATATCCGGGGAATATGCAGACCAAGGAAGAAGTTGTACCTGCTGCGAATCAAGGTAGGATTTGACAGTCCTAGTGACATGTGGACGGGCATTATCCTGCTGGAATACAGCCTCTGGCAATCCTTGCAGGAAAGGAATAGCTTGGGGCTGTAAAACTTCGTTTATGTATCGGGTACTGTTCAAATTACCCAAAATTCGTAGCATTTGTGATCCATGTGTATGTTTCATGATATGCTATGGCACCCCAGACCATAACTCCTGGTGTTCGTCCACTGTTGCGTTTGATAATGCACCGGCTTAGCGCCTGACACGAATTCGGCTATCATGGTGCCACAAATTGAAGCAGGATTCGTCAGAAAGGACGACCTGCAGCCAATCAGCAGGCCAGCTCCTTTGCACATTGGCCCATTGAAGCCGCAGGCGGCAATGGTTTTGCGTGAGAGGAATCCTGTACAAAGTAATCCTTGCGCGAAGCCCTTGCTGCAGCAGACGTCTTCGAATTGATGAAGCACACAATGAAACACCTCTAGCTGCTGACCACTGAGCTGCCAATTGTCTAGAAGAAGCTGTGCGATTCGTCAGCGCCATGCGCTCGAGGTGTCTGTCATCGCGAGCTGACGTCACATTTTGGGGAACACTCCCGGATTTCCGAGTTGTCCGACCCTCGTCCGTCCACTGCTTCCAAACACGCATGATTGTGCTGCTGTTACGCTGCACACGAGCGGCTACTGCACGATAAGACAATCCAGCTTCACGAAGGCGGACGAGTCTGCCCCGTTCAAACTCCGAAATTTGCTCAAATTTCGCTTTCTTTCGTCGAAGAAGCATAGTAAAGATTCAGTTAACGTTTTTTCTAGCATATAACCATCGATAATCATACACGCCTCGCTACAGCCGTCTATTTATATTTGGTTCAATCCGCCGTTCAGAGGACTGTGCTCAGCATATGCATGCGCTACCGGTCTGCAATTCTAATCATTTGCATATCATGCCCTACTTTACACTTCCTGCAATTTTCAGCTCACTCGCGTAAGTCTTTCGTGGTGTAGCAATTTTCACAAACAGGAGTGTATATATGTATATATTTTAAATTTAGTTTTGAGAAATTACGGATAATTTAGGTTGCAATTGAAGGCTTGTTTTTAGTTCCTACGCTGTAAAAAAAAAAAAAACTCAGAAATGTTCCTGGAAAAATATGGTGTGCTAATGTGCCCAATTTCTGTCAGATTTTTTTTTTTTTTTTTTTTACAAAAGCCAGGAACGTTTTTCGCTAAAAGTCAGTAACCTTTCTAAGCTTAGAGCAGGTATTAAAATGGAGGAAGTAAGTCCAATCATTGTCTTAGGAAAAGCTAGTCTAAGTATTCAATTGGTTTTCTGAAATTTTCAGAACATAATTCATTAACACAAAGAGAGCTAAATTTAAATTTTGAGACAGAAAAATGCTCTGTTTTGCACATTGACGGGGAATTTTATACTTTTTTTTGCCTAATTGCTAAACACGCGTCATTAAACAACGCAACTTTTTTTTTTTTTGAGATAGGCCGTCCAACGTCGTGAATGCAGCTCGATTACTACAAATTGAAATCAATATAATAACCTATTAACTAATTTTTTGCATCTTTTTAAGAACTTTTTTTCCCAAACATATAAAATTGTATAAACCAAAATAATTTTAAGCCACTGTTGATTTTAGAGTCTTAGTTCCTTTTAGAAGTTACATGCTAATAACAAAATTTTCAAACCATTACAAGTTTTATTCAATAATTATAATATTCACGTAATATTTTATATAATGATCATGCAATTCCAATATGTAATGCAATTTAATAAATAATTTCAAACAATTTATATGAAATTTTGCTGTCCGAATGTTCTCAAAATCAGCTCTTTTCCCTTCATATTGGCAAATTACGTGTTATACCCATTTACTGAACTTCACAAGCTCTTTGTTCAAAGTTTCAAGGTTTACGGAACATGGCAATCTCTTTATCGTAAGTAGTGTATGACAATGATTAATGACTGATATTCTGCAAACATTTTCATTGACTAGTTGTAATGTGTCAGAACAATTCTCAAATGTTAAATAGATACAAAACATAAAACTCTCTTTGTTGAAGTAGCGATATGCTTTTGTGATAACTCCAAGTTCAAATTTGGAGGAATTGTGTTTAAGCCCCAACATAATCCCTAATTTATAACACTGTAAAAAATTCCGAAACTTCATTCATTATTTCCGCGGAAAGTTTCGCGATTTCACGTTTTTTCATCTATTTCCCCGTAAAATCAAGTATATTTGCAAAAATGTTTCTTGAATTGCTACAAGTTGCACGAATGCAGACTTTTCACAGTTGTGAAAACTAATTTAAGCTACCGGTTGAAAGATTGAGGGTGTTTAATAAGTATATCGACTTTCATTCGGTTGCCGCCCGTCCGGGTTGACTAAGCTCTCAATAGAAGTATTTTTGGAAAGTTGCAGGTTGTGGATGTGATTTTACCTGTGGCTAAGGCTCCTTTATAAGGGGAGCTGACTTAAACGACATTTTGGTTCTAAAATTGGCGGGCGAAAAAAATATTATTTGTACAAAATCTTCATTGCAGAAAACTGGTGACCAAGCTTTAGATGAGTTGCCTGATTGATGCTTGATTATTTTATTCTGAAGATGAAGACGATTTAGTTAATACAAATAAAAAAAAAGGTGTGAAAATGAGGTTTATTACAATAAACATTCCCCGACACATTTTTGCTGAATTTGTGAACTAAGTTATCTTTCTAGATTCTCCTTAAGTGGCATTTTACTCAACATCAATTGTTTTACTACATAGCAATCATCGAATATTATAACGTATTTATAAATACTAGAAACGAGGTTGGATCCAATTTTGTCTTGGAACCAAAATGTTGGATAAGTCAGCATGTCTTTTTCAAGGGGCTCTAGCTGTGGCCATGGCTGCACTGATGCTTTTGGAGCTTTCTTAGTAACTCTAGAAGGTTCTAACCAATTACATTAAACCTGCCAAATTTCTCTTGAATGCTCCGGACTGACTTCAGCCGGCGGAAATTTTCAAATTTGTCAGATAGATTCATGGAAATTTTCAGAAAGTTTACTGACTGTTAGCGGAAAAAGTTCCTAGTTGTTGCAAGATATAATACTGGCAGAAATTGGGCACATTAGCTGCCCATTGTTTCCCAGGAACGTTTCTTTTTCGTTTTTACAGTGTAAGTTGCTCCTTCGTTTACTAACGACTTAGTGCAATTTTCTGACTAATTCTAGATTAGTCAAGTGACACACAATTAGGAATTATTTCTCATCAACTTTGAGACAGACAGATTGCTACAGATCCTAATTTATAATATAGTTTTACTGTAAACGCGAATAACAAAGCGCGAAACTGAAAAATAATTTTAAAAACTAATAATAAATTAATTAAAACTATTTTTGATGCAAAATCTCTGGTTAAAGGTTGTTACTAATAAAATTTTGCTTCCGAAGTGAATAGGTTTTTCATTATAAGATTCTATTTCAAGTTCACCGGCGGGATTTAATGCTAAGACCTTTTTTTTTTGTTCGAAACACACCTAGGTAGAAACCAAATCTAGCTACACTTTTCTGTATACATCAGGGTAACGGAACCAGGAACAGACATGCTTAAGACATTGCTCTCAGGTTAACTCACATTTCTGAGCCTTTTAATGTATTTTGACTTTTTAAACTACTTTTCTCTCATGCAACTACATCTCATCTAACGTTTGGCTGCATCTGGATCCTCTGAATTAGTTAATTCTATTTTTATTTGCTCAATTTCGAAAAAAGATCGGACCCCCAATAACAGAAACCGACAATTATGATGATACCCAGTAACAGATCGGATGAGGAAAGGATGAGTAAAATCTCTTAAAAATGTGCAAAAGTTCTTTATTTTTAGTTCTAAAACCATATTAAAATCAAATGAACCTGAAACACGGGCAGACCTCGTGGTGGATGTTCATAACTTTCCATCCCTGCCTTGTAAATACCAACCGACTCATGAAATTCACTGTGATAACACTAGATGAATGCACCGTATTCATTGGTAGCAGCAACATCGGTTTTACCCGACTACTAAATACCTGTATATTACAGCTCAAGATGTCATTAAAACCAAAATTTCCTTTTTTTTAATTATTATTACTTGATTTTTTTTAAAGCGCCGGCTCCAAGTGTTGAGAGCTAGCGTACTAGACTGTACTATCGTTTACTGCAACCGGCCGGTTAAATGCGGATTCATTATTTCTTTATTTCAAGTTACAAATCATACTGGTGGATTTCTCTTTCTTATTTTATACTTTCGAATTTTCACAAACTGAACATTTTGACTTGAATTTCAAATATCATACTTGCTTTTTACAGTACTTTTACAAATTCTAACGTTATAACTGAACTAGAATTTCATTAAATTTTTTATGCATTAATTTAACTTCTAGTAGCTGGATGAAGGTCAATTTTCAACTTAAAACTGAATTCAAGTATAGAAGTAATAGAAAGAAATGTTACAGATCAGAAAACTTTTTATGGCAATGTGCTGATGTCTCGTCAAATTGGATGTCAAAAGTCATGTCCCATGCAGTATTTGACTTGTGTATAGTCATTGAGAAAAAAAGGAATAAAGAATCACTATTCGTATTCAAAAAATATCGACACTAGAGGCATATGTAAGGTGTTAATTTTACAGAAATAATGAACTTTACGTAATTAAGTTTAGTATTTGTTGTTAAAGAATCATTTTCATATTCAAATGTGCATTAACTTAAAATTTTTCTACGAGAACACCTTTTTTGTGATCAGCATTATCATTCAACTTTGTGAGTACCAAATGTTGTGTTATTTGATCTAACCGTTGTTTCACAATTTAATTGAGAAAAAACCATCTCGTGGTGTTAAAAAGATCTTTGGGTCATTCCATTTTAAATCAACAAATTTTCAAAAAAGTTGTTGCGTCACCATTTTTGATTTTGATGAAAATTTGCATGTGCACTCCTTTCATTTCCTAAACCCAAAAAAAATATATTTTTTATTTTAAAAAAATTTACCCTTTGATACATAGACCATTTTTGTTGTTGGCAACAGCAAAAATAGGGCATTTTGATGCTTTGTCTTATGGACAATAACTTTTGTTCTATCAAAGCTTTTGAGCTCGATCATAGCTCATTGAAAAGCTAAGAAAAAGATTTCACATTTAAATTTCACATTTAAAAAAAATACCATTTTTTTCAAGGTCAAAGTTTGCGATGAAAAATTATTTTTTTTATCACTTTTGAAAATTAAAAAACCCATGAAGGGTCTAGAATAACCAGCCCTAATTTTCATCATATATTTATATGCATGGCTACTTATTGTATAAAAAAAATGGCTTGTTACTCCGACCCCTTTATGAGATATGCTCCCCGAAAGTTGCAAATTTTCCAAAAAATCCAGTTTTCAAGGCTAAAAAAATCTATGTGGGAAGCTAGATAAATTTTTTTTTATTTGTGGTATTTTAAGTACTTTTTACCAGCTTTCTAACAAAATAAAAGTTGCTTTGTTATTCAAAGGTGTTTGGCAGATATAAGGGTCTGAATTTTCAAATAATTTCGCTGAAAAAACGCATATTTTTTTTCACTTTTTAATCTTAAGTTTTTTATTGAAATGTAATTATATACCTTATTCTTCGCTTTAAATGGTTTAAAAAAGAGACTAAGAGTTATGACGTATTGTACTTGAACTTTAAAAAGGCAGTTTAACATTTTTAACAGTTGGGACATAAATCTATCAATGCTATTTTGTTCAGTATTTTGTCTCACGGAGAAGAGTTGGTAAATGTTCACTCATCACAGGTGTGATATTGTGACCTCTTCCTTGTGCAGACCATAGTTCTGATGCAATCAAGATTTTTAAAATTTCTTTCAACTGAATCCAAGTTTGGTCATTATCACTTGATTTTTTAAATGATGTTCCAGGTCCTTTAGGATGAAAAAGTGGATCCTGTATTCTTTTTCTACATTGAATGCTTTTACTTTCAGCACTTCTCCTCACCAATCACTATCATACATACAGCAAACATAATCTGATAATTTCGATCGTATTCTTGCTTTTTGTTCAGCAGGTTCATCTTTCATGACCTGAAAAATTGTAAAATCTGAAGGAACAGACGCGCGTCTGAAACGAATGATATGTCTGTTGATAGGGATGTAGCAGTGAAAAGACAGTTAGGGTAGTGGCAGTGCTGCTTTATATCTTTTTTCAAGATCCTTTGCTACTATGTTAACAACATCACAGGAAACACAGAAAATTGTTAAACCATTAATATGTTTGGTGCAATAATCATATACATTTAATGGATTTAAGATTTGATTATTAATTGGGCGCTGTAAACTAGCCCTTCGAACTAGTCTCTTTACTGTTCCACCAATCGCATTGCATGGGCTTTTCCCATGGGACGTAGCAAAAAAAAATGCCACTCTGCTTTTATACCTAAGTCCTCTTCATGGTGGCTGAGGTTAATGAAGTTCTTTCTGTTTTTATATTGTGCAGCAGACCCATCTGAAAAGTAGGATAATTTTGAAACCTGAAGGGTGGTTTGCCTTAATTTTTTCAACAAGGATCTTTGCGGTAGTGTTGTGATCCAGGTAATCACTTACAAAGCAAAAACTTTCAGTTTGAACATTTCCATTTTTTTCCAGTATCAAAAGGCCAAGTGCCGAAAGGATGAAGTGTGGATTGAACACCTGACCAGTGATAGATGTGGACCTCGTTTTGGACAACACAAGAAAAATTTTCTGAGAAGTCTCCAAGTACCATAGCTTCTACCTCATCCAAGGGTGCCCATATGGTAGGTGGGGGAGGGGAAAGTAGGGGCTCAACCCCCCCCCCCTAAGAAATTAGAACTTCCTTGCTTTTAGTACTTTAGAACATTTCTTCTTTTGCCATTAACGAATAAGTTATTTTTAAAACTGATAAATTTTATTAACTCTAATCGGTACTGAAATCGGTTTCTACAGGGAAAATATCCTGCTAAATCATGAGAAAAATATCTGAGCCTCCTCACCCCTTAAAATTTTGCGTATGGGCGCCCATGACCTTATTCAGAGCGTCTTTTTTTGATTTTAAAAACTCTGCTTGCTTACTGGTAATAAAATGGTGGCTCTTCAGGTGTTCCAAATTTTTCACAACACTTAACCAAAAATTCTTGCAAGGGGAGCGCACATTTCAACAAAAAAACTAAGATTAAAAAATTGTGTTGTTTCAGTGCAATTATTTGAAAATTCAGACCCTTATATTTGCCAAACACTTTTGAATAACAAAGCAACTTTTATTTTGCTAGAAAGCTGGTAAAAAGTACTTGAAATACCACAAATAAAAATTTTTTTATCTGGCCCCCCACATGCATTTTTTTAGCGTCGAAAACTGTTTTTTTTTTTTAAACTTCCAACTTCGGGGGAGCATACTCATAAAGGGGGCGGAGTAACAAGCCAATTTTTTTTACACAATAAGTACCCATGCATATAAATATATGATGAAAGATAGGGCTGGTTATTCTAAACCCTTCATGGGTTTTTTAATTTTCAAATGTGGTAAAAAAATAGTTTTTCATCGCAAATTTTGACCTTGTAAAAATTGGTATTTTTTTTTCAATGCGAAATTTATTGATCTCATATATGAAAAGATGTTTTTTTAGCTTCCCAATGAGCTATGTTTGAGCTCAAAAGCTTTGATAGAAAAAAAAATGTTGTCCATAAGACAAATCATAAAAATGTCCTATTTTTGCTGTTGCCAACAACAAAAATGGCCTATATATCAAAGGGTAAATTTTTTAAAAATAAAATATTTATTTTTTTGAGGTTTAAAAAATAAAAGGAATGCACATGCAAATTTTCATCAAGATCAAAAATGGTGATTTGTTGATTTAAAATGGAATGACCCGTTTGATACTTTTGCGAAACCACCTTGGGTACGGCAAATAAGATAGTATTTTTTAATCAAAGTATGATCCAACTCTACAATAAAAACGACTTTTATTACAGTAAAAAGGAACTAATGTATTATGAGATTAGTATTCGAAAAAATATGATCTGGAACCATGAAACGATTATGCGAGTTTGAGTTCAAAATATTCAGTTTTTTTTTTGATATGCTAAAACATTAATTTTTCTGCCGTTTGAGGATCCGTCTGATTTTAGAAACTGAAACCCTAGAAGTTGTTTTGAATGTAAAGAAAGAAGATAACTGCTGAACAGAAGAATGTAATCACCTATAAAATCGCACTATTGCACAAGAGTCTTTTTTTAAGACACATGTTCCTGGATAGAGGGGGGGGGGGCGGCGGGGGTCTGATTGTGAAGAAAAAGTAAACAAGTGCCCTAGATACAATTAATAAACCGCTAGGTTTCGTGCAGATTTTGTGGTCAAAACATCCTGCTGAGGCCTGAGTCTTAACATTATTGTCGATCCAAATACAGTAGTTTACGTAAAGGAAAGGACTTTTTGAACCCCCTCCAGAAGGTAGATACTGACTGCGCTAGTTTTAAGCAAAGTGCTATAATATTCAAGTTTTTTTTTTTTTCTATCCGTTACCTTATTAATGCTTTATTAAGTTGGGTAAAAATAGATATCTTCAAGGAAACGCAAAATCTTTTAATAAATTACTTAAAGTTAATGTGTTATAGTGAGTATCTTCAGTAATTTCTGCTGAAAAATTAACTGGAATTTTGTAAACTCGATTGCACTGATTGGTAATCTTTGACCATGAAAGTACCGTTTTAATGTGGTTATAGTTCCTGAGTTGGTTTAGGTACTATCTTTTGTAATACTCTTCGGAATGCAAATGCTATGAAATTTTTTACTTATTTTTTTTTCTTTGACTTTGCAATCATAGAAAAAAAAAATCGAAACAATCTTAATCATTCGACTGCTGTACGTATCACGCTTAGAAAGGTGTCATCCGACATGTATTAAAGCCTTCTTTTTAAGCAACGAAAACTAAATTTTGTTAAGGGACCATATACATAGGAAGAGGAACACAAAAACTGAATTTTCAAACAGGAATGCATATTTTTTACTAGATAAATGAGTTCCCAAGATTTAAAGCACCTTCGGTGCAAAATTTTATTGCATTCTGCCAAGTGAAAGAAAAGATATTAGCGAAATAAATTCCGGAACAGCCACCACATTAAAAATGGTACTTTCAAGATCAAAGTTTACCGATCAAAGTAATCGAGGTTGCAAAATTCCAAATATTTTTTTCCGAGGAAATAACTGAAGCTACTCAATTATAATACATTAATTTTAAGTAATTAATTAATAGTTTCCGGGTTTTGTTAAAAAAATATATTTTTACCCAACTTGGGAAAACATTAAAATACGGTTAAAGATTCCAAAATAATAATGATGATGATAATGTTTTAGCATTTTGCTCAAAACTTAAGTGGAAGTATAATTACCTCATGCGCTACCCGCAGACGGAATATGTCTTTGGTATTGGATCAAAAAGTAATTTTTGATAATTTATAGCTTTTTAGTGTAGTAATTTATAGCTTTTACATGCATTTTTTACATACGAGTACAGTTATTGCTTGTAATTAGATGTTTGTTCAGATAATCGGGAGTTTACTGTATGTCTCCAGTCTAGTGGCTAAACATATTTTTCACAACAGTAAGACTTTTAACTTTATTGGATAGTCTGACCAGGTAAGGAACACTGAAGCAATATTGCAGTTTTATAATTATTACGAAAAAAAGAACGATGAGTTGTTCTGGTTCAATTTTTTCAAGGATTGAAATGAGAGGAAAAAAAACAGCGGTTTAATCAATGAACACGACTAACCATGGGACAAACTCAATATTTTCTAGTCATTTCCATTTTGGAATTGTAAAGTTGGTAATGCAATCCTACTATTTGCAGGGTTCTTTCGCTAGGTTGCTAAAATATTTTCCGCCACCAATATAAAGAAAAAGAAACTGCCGTGATGTCAGAAGAAAGGAAACTTACCTCAAACCTACATGTTTTTCACAGGAAAATGGTAGAAACCTGTGAGATCCCAGACCATTGCTGGAAATGTTCTTTGAAGTTTCGAAATTTTCTTACTGTGTTGAGTAAACTTATAATGGTTAGTTGGCACTTTCAAGTTAAGTTGCTTTGTGTTGACTGAGCTAGTCCAAGATAAGAACCAGTCTATTTAAGAACCATTACCTAAGCTTGTACTTCTGCTCATAATAACCAAGTTTTTCATTTGTTTTATTTGTTCAGAGCAGTGTAAAAACGATTCAGAAACGTTCCTGAAAAATAAGGGGCTGCTGATGCGCCCAATTTCAGCCAGTAACATATCATGCAAAAACCAGCAACCTTCCTGAAATTATCCTTGTATCGTTCTGAAGGTTATGGAGATATCACCGGTTAAAGCCAGTTTAGAGCCTTTAAGGGAAATTCGGTGAGTTTAATACAATTGATGGATTAGAACCTTCCAGAATGACTAAAAAAAGCTCTAGAAGCATCAATGCAACCACAGCGCTAAGGCAGAATTTCCAGAACCAGATTGGCTAAAACTCTTGTCGCAGCTATCCAAAAGTTTCTTTTCTGCCCTGAGGCGCTTAGTCAACGTGGACGAACTTCGCTCTCACGAGAAGCATTCGTTAACCTGAATGGCTTCACTCGCATGAGAAGCTTAGTCATCATGGATGGGCCTTAGTCGAAGTGCAGACGACACACTTAATAAATACAATCAGTTAATCTTTAAACTGGTAGCTAAAAATATTTTTTACGGCAGTGAGGAGTCATCATTCGGGTAAATTGAAGCAATTCAGAAAACGTTCTTGCAAAGATACTTGATTTTACGGGGAAATAGGTGAAAATCCATGAAATTCCGCAATGTTTCACGGAAATAATCAGTAACTTTTGGATTTTTTTTTTTACAGTGAGCAATTACCAAACTTCATGGAATTGTAAGCGTTGCCCTGTAAATGGTATTAATTTGCATATGAGTCACATATTTCGAAGAACTTTTCAAGATTTATTAAGCAGTGTATAAAACAAAAAAAAATCAATACAATGACTTCTCTGTGTAAAACGATATAGTTTTTGACTATAATAAATATAAATATTTATACATGTTGGTATTATGTGTCACATTACTCTTTGAGAATTCAGTTAAATCAGATCACAGTAGTTCAAATAACAATATTCATGAAAATGCAGAATTCATAAGTCAAATCTATATTTTATAAATCGAAATACTAAATCTAATTTCCCCTTTTACCTTAAATACGTCTCAATAGATTTCTCTTATCGTTGGTATTCCATGCATTTTCTCGTTCTATCGAAGATAAATTGAGTAGAAGGAATTCATTTTGAATTCCAGGTGCCTTCTACGTTTATTCAAGAATGCATATTTCGAAGAAATAACTCTTGTAGGAACTGCCTTTCAACTTTAATGAAGTCATTCCGTTAAGATTAATAAGATCGAGCAACATTCGAATCGTGGTTCAAGCCCTATTTTGAAACAGATTGCGGAATTCGCCTCGGAATATTTTCAAATGATGAATAAAAAGATAGAAATGTGTCAGAAATAAAGGGGAAAAATATTTTCTCCTTTGGACTTAAGGCATCATAAAGTCAATTTTTCCCACAATAATTTTATATTTTCCTCAATACAAGCTTTTGATTTGCTTTATCGATTTTTTTTAATCATACATTAATATTTTTTTTCCTTCACTTCTGCATTTCATTGGCTACAATTAAATATCAATGGTCTGTGTAATTTATGAGAGTAATTTATGAAAAGCAAAAGGGGGCTCCGAAGTAATGGTGAAATTCGAGAAAAAGTCGTATGAATGAAATATTTTATCAGGTTATTTACCCATTTACTACTATTATCACTCAGAAAAATTTCGGTATTCTAAAATGATGGTGGATTATGTTGTTTTAGGGTTAGAGAGAGAGAGAGAGAGTCTTGCGAAAATAATAGAACATTTCCAACTTTTTTGATCGGTTTCAACGTTTTTTTTTATCGCCAATGAATAATATATATATATATATATATATATATATATATATATATATATATATATATATATATATATATATATATATATATATATATATATATATATATATATATATATATATATTGATTCTCCATTTCACTGTCTATAATAAAATATCAATGGTTTTTCCATCAGCAAGATATGAAAGGCAAAAAGTGTTCCCGTTTATGAAGAAGTCGAAGGGACCAAATATATAGTTTGTTATATCTACAACTTTGTCATAAAAAGTTTAATTTTACGCAGTAAAGCGTTGAGAGGAATGGAAGCCATTACGTTATAGCCATAAATTTGCTGTATACGGCTTCGCTATCAACAGGCACGGCTGTATTTTGTTTTGAAGTAAAAAAAAAAAAAAAAAAAAAAAAAAAAGCTGCCCAGTTTCAATTCATTAGGAGTTAAAATAGGTTTTAAGTTCGTGCTGAAATGTAACAACAGTATAATATATCAATTTAATAATATATATATGTTTCGAACAAAACTAGTTTTAACAATACTATTTAGAAGAATTTGCTAAAAAAAGTTTTTCTTTTCTTTTCTTTTTTCTTTCTTTCTTTTTTTTGGCTCAACGTTTCCTATGCTTCATATTGTCAACTGTAGTAAACAAAGTAAACAATTGCATTAAATCAAGTATTATTCGAAGAAGATAAAGTAGTTATAACTTCTAAGCTCAATTAACAAATTTGAAGGTTACATTTTGTATTAATGATGATCTTTTTTCTTGAATCTTCAAGGAGAATAGGTTTTACAACCATTTCTTGGCAATTACGACTGATTGACATTTTAAAAGTCAAGCAGTAAGTATTTTGTAACATTCAACTTAAAATATAGGTATTGCAAGCGATCTTTTCCCGTTAATTATCGTATTTTTTAAGCTGAATTTTATGGTATAATCGAATTCCTGCAGTACATTTTGGAAGATTTAAAAATAAATAAATTAATAAAAACATTATAACTGACTGGCATTTTGAAAAGCAGCATGTATGTCAGTTACCATAATTTTAACATCTTTTAAAAATCATTCAAAATATCTTTTGAGAATTCAACTCTGTACCTCAGAGGGATACAACACTATGTCCATTTTCAAATCTTTACAGGAGATTAATTTTAACCACATGGTGTACTATCCCTCTAAGTGAAAGTGGACTTGGTGTTCTTTTAAAATACGCTATATCCATTAATTAATAACTGATTTTGGATTTTAACTCTGTAATGTCATTTTGTGAAAAAAAAAAAAAAAAAGACATAGTGTTGTATCCTTCCGAGGTACAGAATTATGCTATGAAATTCATGTTAAAAAGTACAATAATCCAGGGATAAAGATCGTTTGCACAACGTATATTTTACGATGAATCATGACGAAATACATAATGTTTTGCGAATAAAAAACGTCTGTCTATTAACCGTGAAATTGCCCTTCTTTATTATTACGTTTGTACTGTAATTGTAACTTTTGTTTATGATTACAACAGTTTTTTTTAAAGGGATTGGGAGAACCCTCTTTTACGCTCCATGTGTAACAGTGGTCAAAATATTTTTTCTTTAACTTTTTTAAAAAATCATTACAATTTTGAAAAAAAATAATTTTGAAGTCATTAATTTGGGTAAATTTAAATGGTTAATTCGCTGGTTTAAAAATATTTGTCCTTTACTGGATTCAAAATATCTACAAAAGAACTAGTTGCTTTCAGTATGGTCAATTACAGCGTTTTTGCACTGTTCTTTAAATGTATTGTTTCGTAAATAAATATTCTTTATAATGCTTTTGTCGGTTCTTCTACAGATTCCTTGATGTCCCATCTCCAGTGGTTATGCATTATCAAAAAAAAAAAAAAAAAGTTCAGACTATAAAACACTGTTATTTCACTGAGTTTAAAATTGTAGAAAAAGTAAATAACCTAAAATAAAAATATGTAGACACTTGTTTTGGAAAGAACCGACAGCAAATTATGGAAGCTCGGTAATGAATACAACTCCAAATGCCCATAATGACCATAACACTTCATCAACATATTTCTGTCTCATTAATCATTAAGGGTTTCATATAAATATTTTGAGAACCGGCGGCATTTCGGAATTCGAAAACTACTTAAAAACAGCAATACTCCGCCCTTCAATACTTTCTGGAAACTAAATCACTCAAATTACTATGCAGCTCAAATAAAGAATGATGATTGAGCCTCCGGCTGCCATTAATGTTACTCAATATGCAGAAGGTTCTGCCAGCAGCGTTAGTTAAAGCCATTAGTATAAAAGGGTATCCGCTTCGGCTAAATGAATTTTTTATTTCAAACGCACTTAAGCTTAGGATTTAGTTTAAATCTTCATTGAAAGCGGACTTGGGGTATTATAAGCTAAGGAAGCGTTCAAGATTCACAGCAGATTTTTCTTCCTTTAGGGTTAAGCTGTTAGTGTTTTTCTCAGCATTTCGGCAAATTACTTCAAATCGTTTTTTTTTTGGTGATGATGTAGTGGAGTGAGATTTTGCTAATTTCCGCTGCTTGCTTAAGAATTAGTTTCAGTTTTGAAAAAATAATATTTAACTACGCGCCTGTACAATGTACATTTAATAGTTTTTCACTTCAAATACTTTGATTGAATCTGCATTTATTTCAAAAGAGATAAAATACTAATATGACCAATAAAAGTTAAACATCATTGACATATTCAGAGTATTTGGTATTAACAGTTACGGGTCAATATACTTAATCCACTGAATTTATTTTATGCATATTACATTTTAAACGCCGTAATGTAATTCATAACCATTGAATACAAACCTATTTACATTACAACATAACAATACAGCTATTATACCTACTATTAACTACAATAACACAGGACTCCGCTTTTAGTGGGGCTCTGATATTTACATATACATTGTATATTTTCATGTCCATCATTGCTATTACATGAGATATGAACATTAATATCGTCAGAACTACTTGAACCTTGTTACTTGATGAGAAAAACATTTTAATGCATTTACTTTTTCGCGGAGTATTTTCGGAACGCATTTTAATGCCCATCCAGGCAACTGGAGCAATTTTTCTGAACTATAGTGTTCCAAACATTTTTCCAATGTGTACTGAAAATTTGTAGTGTTGTCATAAAAGTTGAAAAAGCGATAAATCTGACTTTTTTTTTCACTTTTTCAGTACAGAATCCAAACCTGAAAGTGGAAATACGTCACAAAGCTTCCCTCACTAACTAAGCAAAATCCTGATGTCACCGTACTTTCTGTACGATCAGTATTTGAATGTGGAAATAAATGAGAAACATCTTTTCATCTTGAATCAATTCCCCGCCTCCCCCAGGAGTCCGCTTTCTTCACTTGTTATTTCACGGAATTTATGAGCCTCTAAAGAATAACCACTATACATGCATAGATGCAAAAAGTTGATTAAAAAGTGTAACGTACCTAAAAGATAATGATCTAGAAATTCACGTTTGTTGTTCTAAATAATTCAGCTCGACGAGCGATCTGAAGAAATCATCCAATTTCAGTAACTTTTTGGCAAATTTATCTATCTTCCTTCTAGACATTTCTTCTCTTTAGCGTCTCGAAAATAAAGGCTCGAAAGGAAGGAAGGGCGTTTTCGTAGGAAACCCCTAATACACAGGTTAAAACTGAGCTATTCACTTAGTTTCTCAAATAAGAAAATAGTCTTCTAGAAGAAGGACCCGGATCAAGCCATAGTGAGGCTATTAGTCTTAAGTTCAATACATACCAAACCATAATCACCGTAACGCACTATTATGTTACTTTAAGCAACTTTATATTTTAGTATGGGTTATGATAAGATGCCTATTGATCTGCTAATTCTAAATTCAATCAATATTCATTAAAAGCAATCAAGATTGATTATTTATCTTACTCTGTCCTGATCTTTACGTCAGATCCATTTGTGATTGGCGGATAAGGGATCACGTGATCCATTGCTGCGCAATTAATAATATTAATGAAAGCTATGGAAATAAAAATTATCGTCTGCTTTTCAACATTTATAAATAGTGTTTTTTATTTTACTATTCTTTGCTTTGAAGTTATTATAATTTTCTACATTTCTTTCATTTTTTTAAAAAAATCATCATTTGAACTGCATACTTCAACGCTATTAAGTTATTACTTTCCTTTTACATAAAAGGCCAGTAAATATGAATGCTTATCCTTTAAATCATATTACTTTGCTTATTTAGCGTTGTTTTCCATCGCATTGGATATTTTTGTGCTTCACTACTTCATTCTTATACGTCAAACGCTTGGATATGGTGGTTATAAATGGTTTGTGTGAGAACAATAACTAACTCAAGAATTTCATATACCAAACACTTTTAAATGAATTATTTTATAACATGCTTTTCAATTTTATCCAGTCTAATTTAAAACAAAAAGAATTCTTACCTGTTTGTATTATAGTTACAGAATTTTCTTTTTGTTATTACAATTGCACGTACTTCCTACTGTATAGCATGGGTTCCCAAAGCGGGTGCCGTGGCAGCCTGGGGTAACGCAAGGAGAGATGAAAGGTGCCGCGAAGTGTTCGTGTTATTAATCTATTTCTATAATAGAAATAACTTAGGGCAGCGGTAGGCAACATGTCGATCGCGATAGACCGGTCGATCTCGAGCCCGTTTTCATTCAATCACGACAATTTTCTGGACCATGTTTTTTGTCAGATCAGTTTGAATAAACGTTATTTTCTGGGAAAAAATGGGCTTAACTTCCTAAATAGTCATTTCAAGTCCTTTCCGAACTTTTTTAAAACGCTGGAAGAACCATAACTTTTAAATCCTTATATATTGTTTCTGTAGCCTGTTTTTGGTTTCTACGCAAGATCTTCCTATATTCTTAATCGATTTCTTTGATTTACACCTTATTTTATAGCTTATCGTGCAGGCTACCCACGATCTAAAAATAGACCCACGATCTAAAAATTGTTTTTTTCGTCAAAAAAACCTGTTTTAAAGAACCGGAGGGAGGTTTTCGGTTAAATTTATAACTTTAACGTACACTGCAACCGACAGAGCTGAATAGCTCGATCGGCAGAATCGTTCGACAGGTAATCAGGAGAATGAGTATTCGGGTCCATGTCCGGACAATCTGCACCAAAAAATTAGCGAAATATCGCGCATTACATGAACACTTAATAACAATGAATAGCATACATGAGGGAATAGAATAGATGAGATGGAAACGCTCCTTGCTGTTATGAAAACTTGATGCAACATGGAGCTAAATTGATTCTTAATTGTAAGGATTGTTTTGTTTTTGAAGCTTCGGTTCCGGTAAGAAAATTAAAGCATAATGTAAGCGAAAATATCAGGTTTAAGATTTCAGACTACAATAAAATTGTTTTCTGTTCAGAAAAAAATAATAAATCTTATATTGAAATATAGATTCTTCTAATGAGTTTTTGACTCTTTGTAAAAGTTAAAAAATTGCTACCTCAATTTGGAGGGTAAAATATAAATTTTTTCTTCTTTTTGCCAAAAAAAAAAAAAAAAAAAGCCTGTCACATTTTTACTACAATCGAAAATCTACGCTTAAAAAAGAGCTAAGTTCAAATTATTTTGTATTTTAACCGTGCTATTAAATGATGAACACGTGCTGCCATCTAAGTCATAACGGTTCAAGCAGTCTGCGATAGCAAATTGAAAAATTTTTCAAAAATTAAAACACTTCTCTTCAATATTTTATCTTATATATTATTTCTGTGGATTACTTTTTTGTCAGTATGCGAAGTCTTTCTTATCTCTTGAAGAAATTCCCCTCTCATTTTAAAACTTATGAGGCCGACTAATGACAAAAAATAGACTTACTTAGTTTGAAACATTACTGGTTATTTCCGTGGAACGTCTCGGGATTTCACACGTTTTCACCTATTTCCCTGTAAAAACAAGTATCTTCACAAAAAAGTTTCCTGAATCGCTACAAGTTGCAAGCGTGCAGACTTTTCACTGTTGTGGAAAATATTTTTAGCAACCAGTTTAAAGATTGAATGAGCATGTTTATTAAGTGTATCGGGTTATGGTTGCTTACGGCCTATTTAGGTTGACTACGTTTCTAATGAGAGCGAAGAAGTCAATGGATAGCTAAAGCTTTGCAAAGCAGGAATTACAGGCAAGAGATTTGCTTGGTTCCTTCCTGCATACAATTGGCCGTGGTCGCTCTGTCTGATTTTTATGGAACCTTCTTGGTAAATCAAGAAGGTTCTAATCAATAACACTAAACCTACTTAATCTTTCTAGGAGGTTCTAGAGACATGACTGGCTTTAACAGGGAAGATTTCGCATTTCTTCAGAAAGTTTCAAGGTTACTTTCAGAAAGGTTACTGACTTTTAGCGGAAAACGTTCCTGATTTTTCCAAGATATGTTAGTGGAAGAAATTGGGCACATCAGCTGCCTATTATTTTCCAGGAACGTTTCTGAATCGTTTTTACAGTGTACGGTATAAAAATCAAGTTTTCGGAAACGCCCTTTGCTGTTGCCAGGCTGTAGTTCTTATGCAGATTTTTTTTTTTTAAGCAAAGTTCTAATACGATTTTCCAATTTTTTTGCGTCGCTTTCGGCAAGAAAAAAAAAAGTAAAATTAACCTGTTTTTTTTTTCTTTAACTAAAGCTTAAAAGCACTGGACTTAATTGTTCGGTTAAATTGATAATTTTTTTTCGGTAGAGCGTTCGACTATAAACTATCTGAACTTCGGGCAAGCTCGGGCTTTCCGACATAATTGCAAATTTACATTAATATTACGCATTACATGCACTCATTACATACAACAGATAACACACGTAATAAAATAAATGCAGTGGGAATGCTACTTGGTGTTTCGATTCCTTTATGCAGGCTACAGTTATCATTCAGATTAGTTGACTGTTAATCGAAGGGTGTTCTTCCTTTTTATTAAAGCTTTGACTCCGTCCAGACCACTAAGCACAATGTAAGCATAAAAAAGCATTAGATTTACCTCAAGGGAATCCTTTTTGTGCAGAAAAACATTTTCATTGTATGCTGAAATGTAGATTTTTCTAATAGCAATGTTCGACCTTTTGTACAAATGAAAAAATACAACGCCAAATGAAACTACGAGATTCACCCAGTAAAGCTTTAACAATTTATTCGAATACGATATAAAACATCAAAACTATTATCAACTTCATTAGTAAGAAATCACTTTCTACTCCTCTGCTTTCGGCTGAAAAAAAAGGCATTTTGTCTAGGTTCGAAAAACTACACTTAAAAAACGGACTCAGTTCAACTGGTTTTTGGTTTTAAATTTTAAGTGTTCGATTAAAAGAAAAACATGCGTGGGTATTTAAGGTGTAACGGTTAAAGCAGACTGCTATGGGAAATTGTTCAATATTCAGAAATAAAAACACTTATTTTCAATCGAATTTATTACTTCTCTAGAATGTTTATTTCAATCGCTACGTGAAATCTTCCTCATTCTTTAATCAAATTCCATGTTTTACGAATAATTTTGAATCGTATCATGCTGGCTAATGACAAAACATAGACGCATGTTTTTTTCTTATCGGCAAAAAGGTTTTTCTGTTTTTTATTACGCATTCCTTCAATGAATGGCATTCGAAAAGGAAGGCGCAATTGCTAGGTTTGTTGGAGTGTCGTGCTGTTAATCAGAATGGAGCCAGTTCGAATCCCTGCCAATAAATATCTCTTTTAATGTTTTTTTTTCCGTCAGATGCTCACATAGGCAGGACTGTATTTGCCACAACCTGTTTTTCACATGCAAAATTACTGCTTTTTAATGAGTCACTCAGCCACACTTTTATTGATATTTATGTTTGCATTGAAAATACGTACAACCAAAAGGTGAGCGATGATAAAATTATCACAACGTTGTATTTAACGAGGTTTTGTTATAGATGTCTTCAAATTACATGCCTTCTCTTGTGCGCTTACTTTTTCCCGTTTACTTTTTTCGGTTCTTCTTCTTAATGTTCTTTCTTTGAAACTTTTAAAAAGCGAAATGCCTTATGAAACGATTCGAAGCACAGTGTGCGGAGTTCCGCACGGGTCGACTAGTATTCTTTTATTGGACAATGAAACAGTGTTTCGCATTATTTGCATATTGACGGTTAAACGTAATCCTCATAAAACTGACTACTGCAACACAATGTTGTTCTTCTTCAGAGGCAGCGAATACATTTATACATTTGAAAAATTCATAGACGTAACTCTAATCTAGAAAAATCATGTTATAATTGTTTTGCTTATTTTGTTAAACAATTTTGTTCATTTTTACGAAGAAATAAATTTTTATACTTTCAGTTTTAAAAAGGTATACGGTCCCCTAAAGTGGGAAAAAATGAATTTTTACGCATAGCGCGAAAACTACTGAATATTTTAAGCTCAAAATTTGGACTTAAACATAAAAGCTCTTCTAAATTGTTTTTCTGTTAAAACTGAATATGGTTTAAGATCATATTTTTTTCAAAAAATATTATTATTATTCATAAAAAAAATCTAAATTTACATTTTAGCTGTTGTAAACGATGTTTTTATTACTGGGTCGATTCATATTTTGATATAAAAAACAATATTTTCCGTAACTAATCTAGTTTTTGTGTTATGTGTAAAAATATGAAAATACGTTTTAACATTACGAGAGGGATTTTTCAAAATTCAATTCTGAAGTAACGGCTGGATCGAATTAAACAAAATTTTGTATACAAAGTTAAAAAATGGGATGCTAATCACAAATATGGGAAAAAATAGGGGTTTTTATTGAAAATTTGAAGTTGATGCTCGTTTTAATATGAAGACGATAACAGCAGTTTATTAACATAAATATGTAGAACACATTATTCCCTAAAAAATAACACCTTACACGCGTCTCGCGTGTCAATAATCTTCAAATACGAACGAGTGTTTCGTTTTTTTTTCTATGACTGTACCAGTACTTTAAAACATTTCTTTAAGCTACGCCGCTCACTCTGCAGCGTTCTAGAGTACTCATACAAAAATGTACTATAAATTCCTAAACGAGAGTGGTTTTAGTTATTTCTTTAACTGAAGTTACAGATCATACTGGTGGTTTTATTATTTATTTATTTATTTATTTTACTATTTGTGTGTTTTAACTTAAATTTCACACATTACAATGTTTAGCATAATACTTTTACGAATTTTAATAAAATAATGAAAGGAGCGTAATATTAAATTTATTATTATTGGAGTTAAATCCTTTTAACTCGAAGGATGCTACGTCACGTATTGGCAGGCAATTTCCGACAACTTGTTAAGAGCCAGTTTTTATAAGAACCGGGCAGAAATGGGATGTTCGGATATACACCGTTTTTGATTTTGCTAAACTTTTTATGGTGGATTCTTTTAAAGATTTTAGAAGACACGCATTTTTCCTTTTAATACAAAAAAATTTTTGGGGATCTGTAAAAATTCGTAAAGTGGAGTTCGACGTAGAGGTTTTTTCAATTCAGCGTTTTTTTTAAATGCGATTATTTCTGTGCATTAAGCATCAGCCAAAAAATTCTTGTATTTACAATATGACATTTAGTACCTAAATTGAAATATATCGTGAAGTTTGTGCTGATCTTCAGTACAGCCTTTTCGGGGTCCCGAAACTTTGTCGAAAAAAATGAATAAGTGCCATGTTTGAGGCCCTCTTCCATGTTCCCTACTTCCAGGCTCAACCATGGTTTTTGTACGTAATTTGGGTAAGAAAATATATAAATTATTCAATACCCTCATTAGTTGCATGGCTCACCCTTTGAGCTGCCAAAAATGAGTTTTTGTATCGAAAAATGCTAAAAAGTGCAGTTCTCATAAACCTTTATCTCAGTTCACCGAATGTCAGTTTATAACTGGATGCCTTCATTTCAAACTAGAGTATGTGTATTTTCACAAACAAGTGAATGAACTATGGCCAAATTCTTTTCAAGAACACAATACGTATTTCAAAACAGTAAAATGAACTATTCAATTTTCAATTCAGTCAACATATCCGGATTTAAACTTTCCTCCAGGGGGTCTTCCAGATATTATTTACAAAGCTAGTATGATCAAACACTTACCATAAAAGAGTTATAAATTTGCAAATAGACTGATTATGCTAATTCGCATACTTTATAATATGATAACTAGAAGCAAAGTGAAAGAAAAACATAAAAATACGATAAAAAATGTACTTTTCATTGGCATGTATCTTAGTGTATTGAATTTTGGTATAGAACTTGATGCCTACGTTTCAAACTAGTGTGTATGTCTTTTCACAAATAAGTGACATAACTATGGGAAATGGTTCTGCAGGCTCATAAATTGCGCTTCAAGATGAAGAAATTGCATAAGAGTTTACGACGCATCCAGTTAGTGTGTACTCAAGCTACAATGTTTTGTTTTGAATTTTTTTTATTGTCGCACTAGTCAGTTAGGCAACTATACCCTTGCTTTATACTGTCATTGCTCAACTTATCATCACTTATGTTTACGAAAAAGCTACCACCAAATATAATAACGAATTTTTTAAAAAAAGCTGTATTCAGGAAACAGAGTGTCGGATAAGTCAACCTCTTATGTGTAGGGGTCCTAGTACTAGCTGATATAAATTGAAGGATCTTAGAAAATGTGTAGAAAAGACTTCTTTTTTTTTTTTTGCATGACTTGTATACCTACATGGTAATAAATAGATACGTAAAGAATACTTCGTTATTCCGAATATAAATATAGATCAAGGATCGTTTCAAAGAAGCAAGATTTTTTTCCGTGAGCTCTCGGCTTATGTTTTTTTTTCTCTCTCCCTTTTTTTTATTCCCTTTTATTTATCTCTTAAAATGGCGGCTTATATATTTTTGTATTGCTATGTAATACATGCAACCCATTTAGAGTTATTGCTACGCCTTTTCTTTAGGCATTAAAATACTCCCTGGTATTTTTAGATGCATGAAATTCATTTTGGAGGAGTTAAAATACAAAAAACACTAATGACCGTAATAATTACCAAATCATTACAAGCAAACTCTCTAAGGAAGAAATTGAAGATGACAGGTAAAGATAAGACGTGTACTAGTTTAATTTTCAGCATTCAAACTGTAAAACATTTAAAATTTTAAAAAGTAACAGAATATTGAAATAGACTATCTGAAAAAAATGCTTTTTTTTCTCTCCCCCTTTTTCCATTACATTAAGCTCTTATTTAAAGTACAAAAGTAAAAATACGTTTAAATACATTTTCAAGGCCTTACTCCCGATTTTCAATGTGTGAAATACGTTTGTGGGGGCAGTAAAATATCTCTGAATGCCATTTTCTAAGTCAAATTTCGTACTTTATATTTTTGCATTAGTTTCACATTATTTTGAAGTCTTCCTAAAAATATTATCTAGATATTTTGTATTAAACTTTCGAGATTAATAATTTTGTCCGACACATCTCTCTCACTTTCTTCTTCTTACAATCATGTCCGCGTGTTTCATAATCCACTATAAAGTATAGATTTCCCAACGTAAATGCCCTAAATGGAAGGTCTTTCAGTTATAGCCTAAGGCCTACCATCCAAGTGAGGGAAAAACGATTATAAGAATATATGGTATCTGATAATAAAAAAAAACTCTAAAAATCCTGAAGAAATTACACTGTAAAAAAAGTTCGAATCGATACTTATTATTTCCGAGGAACGTTTCGGGATTTCACTGGTTTTCATCCATTTAACCCGTACGATCAAGTATCTTTGCAGAAAAGTGAATTTCGGAATATTGCTAAAAGTGTCACAAATGAACACTTTTCACTGTTGCAAAAAAAAAAAAAAAAAAAAAAAGCTAGCAATTTAAAAATTGACTGAGCGTGTTTATTAAGTGTATCTGCTGCTATTCAACCGTGTTCCACCCAGGTTGACTGAGATCCGAATGAGAGCGATTGAATCACTGTATAATTGCAGTTTTGCAGGCAAGGGATGTTCTTGGCACTTACGATTCTGTCTTAGCTATGGTCATGGCTGCATTAATGCTTCTGATGCATCTTTGGTAAATCAGGAAGGCTCAAATCAGTCACGTCAAACGTACCTTTAATGGTTCCAGGCAGGCTTTATAAGCGGGGAAATTTCCGAATTCTTCAGAAAGTTTCAAGGAGAATTTCAGAATGAGAACTGACATTTAGCGGAAAAATTTCCTAGTTTTTGCAGAGCTTGTTCTTATTGACGTACGAAGTACGTCATTGAAACGTGGTATATGGTAACGGCACCAGAGTAACAGACATGCTTAAGACACCGCTCTCAAGTTAACTCCATTTTCTGAGCCTTTTAATGTCTTTAAACCTTTAAAACTATTTTCTCTCGTGCAACTACATTTCATATAACGGTTGTCTGCTTCTGGATCCTCTGAATTAGTTATTTCTATTTTTATCTGCTCAATTTCGAAAAAAGGTCCAACCCCCAGTAACAGACACGGAACAATCTGATGATACCCAGTAACAGACTGGATGAGGAAACGATGAGTAATGGACAAAATTCCCCCTTTCTCTTCATAATGTCCAAAATTACTTTATTTTTAGATTTTAAACCTTATTAAATTCAAATGGACATGAAACACCGGCAGCTGTTCATAACCTTCCGCCACTGCCTTGTAAATACCAACTGGCTCATGAAATTCAGTCTGATAACACTAGATGGTTTTACCATATTCATGAGTCGCAGCAACATCAGTTTTACCCGCCTAAATTTTTTTTATTTAAATCCAAACTTACGACTTTCTGTTACTGGACCCTTGTCTGTTACTGGTGCCGTTACCCTATATGTTATATGAACTAAGGGGGATAATAGTTCATATTTTTATGCCAGGTGATGGGTTCTTGGCGAAGAGGCAGGTCAATGCAATATTAAGAGCTCTAGAGTGTTTTGCAGGAAGTAAGAAATTAGCATTTAGGAAATCCCTCAAGTATTATTTTTAGGAAGTCCCTGGTATCAATCTTTGTGACAATTTTAGTGGAAAAAAACTATCTTCGTTATTGAAAGTTAAGTGTTAAGCTATTAAGTTTGAAGAACAAGGTGAAAAACTATTTTCATTGATTTTATCAGGCTTTGTTTTTCATTTAGATGAAACTCTCTCAAAAATATTCTGGATGCACCTTTGTTGATAATATTACGAATCTACGGTTCCCCATTTTAATTTTATTTCCATTTTGTCCCCCATTTCCTTTAGTTTTCCCTGAGAACTCTTTAATTTTAGAGGAAATTTCAGGTTTAAGAGAAATAATTTGAAATAGCCACATAGGGGAAAATGAAGTTTTTGTTTGATCTCTAGGGTTAAAAACTCTACGTAAATGGCATTGATTGAAAGACAAAAGACGAAACCCCTAGTAGTACGACAGCCCATGTAGGCCAAGGCCTACTGTGCCCATATGAGTATCCTGACCAAGGGCTGTGGGGTGCTAGGCAGATGCTCCGGTTAGGTGGTCAACCGAACGCGGAATGAGGGTTTAGTTCCCAAGCACGTTTGTTACTCATTTAATCGACCCACTGAAGGGCAGTGGCGGATCACCGCATAGGCGCATGAGGCAATAGCTGGGGCCTCTAGAAAAGCAGGGGGCCTCGGAGCTGCGAAGCGGCCTATCCTCAAAACCAAAATTTTTTATTTTGAGGATTTGCCGCTGAAAGAAACAATTTTGAGTGGAAAATGCTCAAAACTCATGAAAATTGATATTTAATCATGAGTTTTAGGTGATTATTAGGCTTTAGGAGAGGTTGAGCTGATTTGAGGCTTAGGGGGCCCCTGGCTTCAGGTGCCTTTGTTTGGATTTTCCTCTTTCTTCCCATAATTTCAGCATAAAATTGTGTTTGTAAATGCTCGGCAAAATTATTCTGATAAAATGCACAGTTTGTTTTGCTAGCAGGCCCAGATCTGCGTACCCTCAAAACCCGCAGTGCAGGGGGGGGGGACACGACCTGAAAGGGCCCAATGTCCCAAGAAATTGAGAAAAAACCCCCAAAAAACTAGCACTAAGTTCTTATTAATTGTACGAATGTACACTGCTGGCCTCTGGGGAGTGTCCCTACAGAGTTTTTGCAGGGGGCCCCAAATTTTATAGATCCGGGCCTGCTTCCTAGAAGAACTTTTCCCGTTCCAAGTAGTTCTTTGACCACTTACTAGTCGGCTTCGTCTGAGTAAGGAGTATGCATCTTGTTTTAAAAAAGCACTATTGATATACACATGAAGATATTTGCTTTAATTGGAATAGTCATACAGCTACGAAGGGTCGAGAGTTGGTAGAGAGCGGTGAGTCCCCCCCCCCTACCCAAAAAAATGATAACCAGTCGTCATTTTTGTAGTATTGTAGTCAGTTTTGTCAGTATTATATCAGTCCTCAAAATATACCAGTCGTCATTTGTGCGATTATGCCCGAGTCGGTGTTTATCTAAATAAGGGGAGCCAGCAGCAGGATTTACAACATGGAGTGTAATAAAACTCGACCTCTTGGAATGGTCACTTTTCTTGACGAAAAATTATATTGCCTTTCCTTATCTAGAATGCTGAAGGGAGAAGAGACAGATCTGTGATGGGTCCAGATCGAAGTCGTTTTCACACTCCGGGCACAGCTGTGATTTCTTTCTTTACTTTTTGCTAAGTTTCCCACTTTCTCACCAGTAACCAACCCGTAACAAGATAGTTTTATGACGTATTTAACTAAATAAGTCTTTTGAAATGGGCGGGAATTTTTTATTTTTTCTTTTCTTTCTTCCGTTCTTTCTTTTTTTTTGAGGAAGAACGAAGAACCTATGTTATTCGTTGTTTTGATTCACTCGTGCTCGTGAACGTGCTTTTGCTCTGTGTCTTCAATCAACGACAAGACCAATCCTTTTGAGATAAGTTTAATATGTTTTAATAACTATTTAATTTTTTGAATTATGCTGCAATCTTGGTGTTGAATGATAAAATTTGAAATATAATATGCTACAATTAAAGTGGTACAAAGGTATTGCTTTTGAAAAAATAATATACTGTTAATTCTTATTTAAATTATATTTCCATTACGGAGAAAAGAACTATTTGTCAATTCATTACAAATACGCTTTATAAAATTACTATAAAAATTTTAAATGCCTCTGCAGCGAAAGTAGTTAATTTTGAGTGTTCTCCTTCTTTCACTGGTGCCGTTTGTTTGTAATATATTTTACAATTTCAACTTCATTAAGACTGATTTACTTATTAAAGACAAACGTTTTATATTAAAATTGTTGTTGGGGCAAACTAAACCTGATAGCATCGTAATGCAATAATTAAGATCTGCGTAGCTTTCTTAATGCTGCCAGGTTAGGTTCTCCCCAACTATTGAAGTGTTTCAGTTTTATTTTCAGGAGTGTACATTAACACTTGCCATGTACTAAAGAGTATGTTTCACTGCTTCAAAAAGAAAAAAAATGATGCTAATGATAAAAGAAAAAAAAACATAGGCTTTAAGATTTGCTTGAACACTTCTGAAGAATCAGGATTTTCAAACATTAAAGGAAAATAAATTACGAATTTTGAATTTCAGAAGTATATAAATATTTCGGGAAAAGTAAAAATATGAGAGTAAGAATTTCACTTGGATTCATCATAGTTGCGAACTCATTATAGTTTTCTCCTCATCACCCATTTCTTAGCGTACGCCTTAGGATTACCATCCGGGGGGCTCCGAAGGCCGATGATCTCTTTGAATTTCAGGAAATGCTCGAGCAAGCAAGGACGTAGCCAAGGGGGGGGGATCCATGGGGTCTGGATCCCCCCCCCTTCCCGAAAGACCACTGTCTGCTTTTTCTCGGTTGTTGCACCTCACGTCAACAAAAATTTTCCAAAGAGCGAAATTTTAAGAAAACCCGTTATTTCCCCCTTAAATATCCCCATTTTCCAAGTAATCCATAAAACAGTTTTCGTTTTCCGATTTTCTTTTATTGTGAACTTTTTATTAATAGGAATTATATCACTCATTTTCAAAGCATCAGAACAGAGGAAGCTTATGTGATGGAATTTTTCTATCCATGTATGAAAACTTAGTATGGGATAACTTTTAGTTTAATGTTAATTTTATAAACTGACAATAATTTCTTTGCCACTTAATGTAAAATTTTTGTTAACTAATTTTTTGAATAAATACTCTATCAATTTCAATTACTTAATTAATTTTAGTTAATTATCATATTTTAATAATTAGTTTTAATTGGATTTATTTTTTAAAGCAAATATTAGCTACATTTTTTTCTTTTAGCATGCCTCCCCGTGCAACTTCGTGCAACCTTGGACCCCCCCCCCCCTTTAACAAAGTTCTAGCTACGTGCCTGAAGCAAGGGTCCCCGAACAAACTTTTTCTTTAATATCATAAAAAAATTAAGTTTTTAAACTACACTTAGAAAATATTTAATTGGTATAGCCCCTGAATATAAAATATTACTAAAGTTTTTAGGACCATAATTTTGAAAAAAAAAATTCACGGAAGAGCCCAGCACCTCTTTCCCGTAAAATTTTTTATCGTGTAAATTTTGTCTGCAATTGCGTTTTTGAAACTTCAATTTCGAAATTGGGGAAGGGAAGAGGGGCAGAGAATTGATTTTGATCTAATTTTTAAAAAAATGATTGGGGACACTCCCTGGGCTCCATCCCTTACCCCTAACGTTAAATGGCCTATAATCGCGTTTTTAAGGCTTTAATTTCTACTTTTTTCCGTTGAGACAACTGCATCTTTTTGTCTCCAAACATCAGCAAAGAAAGTCAAAAATGACGTTTTTAAACCTTCAAGTTTCAAATTTTTTCCGGGGGAGAACCTCCTGACCCCCCTTTCCCTGTCAGATCTTGAAAGTTTTCTCTCTCTCTCTCTCTCTTTTTTTTCTTTTGCTACGTGCCTCACTCTTCTTGGACTTTTTTCTGATGGCGCCTCTGAATTATACTTGCATTTTGGAAAACTGGGGAAAGCTGCGATTTTGCTAAATGTCCAGAATTGTTTTAAAATTCCTAAAATTTCGAGTTTTGTCCTAAAATGTCTATAATGTTCACACTATATTCCCAACTTGTGCAGAAAAATGAAACTTCGTAGACCTTAAGAAAAAAATTTTTTAAAGAAAGAGAGAAAAACATTTGCTGCTGCTACTTTTTTTTCCTAAAGAAAGGCGGAGGGGGGGGGGGGAATGCAGTTAACAAAAACAAATGTTCAATATAAAACTGTTTTATCTATGCTTTCTAAATCTTGGAGTCATTCCTCTTCTACAAAAAAGCTATAAAATAAAATAAGAACTCAAATGTAAGCACTTGGTTCAAAAAGTATATTTAAAACAATAGTTAAATGGTTTGTCCCCAGGTGTACTGGGAAGTAATATTTATTTTTATAGTGCTTACCTTGCGTTGTAGTATGAGCATTACTTGATCTTCCAATACAAAGAGTCAGTTTGCTTTGTGTTTCTGTTCAGTGAAGTTGGATAATTTCTTGCACATATAATTTTTAAATTCAGTCACTGACTTTTTGTTTTCAAAATGTGAATAGTAATTTGTTTTATTAAAATGCCATGGGAAACGAAATTCTCTTCCTTGTGGTTGAAAAAGCATGCAGAAATAGATGCAAAATTAGCACATGGTGCCATGCAGAAAGGGATGAATTTAAAGCATTTTATTTTCACAGGTATTGTCTCATGCTGATGCGGCGAGACATAAGAGGTTGACAAGTAGCTTGAAAAATCAAACTGTATTTTAAATTCCATGTTCTTTGTCTTCTACTGAAAACAAATTGGTTATGATGAAGCAATCCAAAGTTTTTTTATTTCGAATTCACTTCAAGATAAGATTTCGTAAGCGGAGGTTTCTTATTGTTTTAGTTGTCATAAAAAACAATTTTTCATTTGCATCTTTAAATGATTTATCTGGAATTTACAGGGATATTTTTGATGATTCTGAGATACTAAAAAGTATTAGATTATCTGATAAAAAGAAAAGTATGCAATAAATTTTGGACTTGCACCTTGCACTCTACTTTTAATCCCTCCTTATTAAGGACATTTTTTCAACAACAACAACATAGCAAGTAAAGAAGCAATTGGACATATGTACATTTATTTTTACTTCACACTGGTCACTGTGTTAAAGAATAAAAGATTGAATGCATTGTATTGTAATTTTCAAGATTGAATTTGAAACGTTTTATCATCCAATGCGAAAATCAAGCTTATAAATTACGTTTAAGTTAAAAAAAAAAGTTGATATTTATTGTCCTAAAAATTGCTAACATTTTATCAAAATTGTATCCTAAAATTTTTGAAACCACCACTCCGGCCCCTGTAAATGCCAGAAAACGGGGCTCGGAGGATCTCTACCCCTGTACTGACTACATTACGAACAAATATAGGAGGCAACATTTTTTACTGTAATGTGTTTTTTTTGTTGTTGTTGTTAGAAATGTTTTTTTTAAATTTTAAATAAGAATGTAACTGTCCCCCCCCCCAAAAAAAAGCTTGTTCGTTTATCCAAAAAATAAAAAAAGTTATGATTTCCTGTATTGTTGATATCAGTAAGACTCAATTTTTTTGTTATGAGGGCCTCGGGATCAGGATGCGCCTAGGGCCTCACAATCCCATGATCCGCCACTGCTGAAGGGATGAACGGCTGAGCCGACCATGTCCGACCCGGGAATAAAACCTGGTCTGCGGCGTGGGAGCGCGAAGGCGCTACCACTGAGGATTGGAAGACATATTAGATGTAATTATTGAAAGGCATACCAGATATAATTATAGTGCTAATACTAATAATAACAAGTAGTTATAAACCGGCAAGATAACTTCTAGTTCTCATTAAAAGGGGCTTTGAATAATATGCTTTCCAAATCAGAAAAACCAATGATTAAGTGTTGCACATCTGCGAAAACCTTAATTTAAGGGAGTAATTCATTATAAATTATATAGACTAAGTCTATTAACGACTCACTCAGTAACGACACTTTAATTAAGCTTCACATAATTGTAAATTATACTTCGCAAGCCTATGAAAAGTAATAAATAATAAAGTGATTTTTTAAATATACTTAAAAAACTTATGTTTACATTATAAGTAAATCGGAAACTTTTCTGCTTTGCGTTAAATGCAACACCTATTATCTTGTTTTATCTGAAAAGGACGGAATAAAAGTTTTAATATTGGCATTAAAATAAACGTGACACAAAAAGTTTTGAAATATCCTCCAGATACTTTTTCCGCTGCCAAATGAGTTTAAAATTGCTGTCGTTGAAGAATGGTTGAAAGAATCTTTCTCCTTGAATGATAATGGTAAAAAGGATTTCTTTTACTGAAATTTCTTTTCCCTTTGGGATTTTGTCTTTATCTCAGATCTTTTCTTTTTCTCAAATGCTTCGGATTTTCAATATTTTGAATTCTTTACATTATGCTTATTGTGCACAGCATTAGAATAAAGGTAAAGCAAAAGAAAAGAAAAAAAAAAAACACGAAGTTTGAAAGATTTTTGAGAAACCCTTTCCAGTTTATAAGAAATAAAATGTAGGATATGTATTTATTGCAGCAAAAATTTGAAACTTCTCAGGTAGCCTTGTTATTGCTGTCATAATCGTTGCGTTGAAATAAGGAAAGTAAGCCCAAAGCAGATAAATCCTTAAATTTACTCCCATTTTACACGAGTAAGAACCTGAGGGACTTGTAAGAATCTCCACGTGTGAACTAAATTCTTGATATTTATTCTTGATCTCCTAACACAGTTCACAATATGTCCTTGTTGGTTTTATGCATATATTGTGTGATTGGGAGGCTCCAATTTATGCTCGTTTCGCTCGCCAACCCTCGTTCACCACCTGCGGTCGTTCAATGCCGCCGGCACCGGGTCGGCTAATGTTTTTACTATCAAAGTTAACGTACTCGCTTTCGGCTTACTTCCTCTACAGGGACGCTACTTTAAAATTATCTGGCGTCGATTTTATTGTTCATAAATTAACGAAATTTTGTGCAGAACGTTATAAAGGAATGGGAATTTATTTGAGGAAATAAGGTAAATAGCGCAAAATTTCAACACCAGAAGGTATATTTAATGAGTGTCACATTTGCCATAGAGTCATTCAGATCAAATTCGGTGCGTTGACTTTAACAGTAAAAAAAAAAAAGTTTATGTGTTACTAGAGATGTAAAATTTCCGGAAGTTTGGAAGTGGTGGAAAAAAACCGATTCTTTTGGGAAGAAGGGTTCTGGAAAAATGGGAAAAAATGGAAAAGTTGATTTTTTATGAATAAAAATAAGGTTTCTTAATAGCTCTGTTTTTCTTGGAGCATAAAGGGTTAAGCATCCAAAAATAAATGCAATCCATACGCATCTTCTTTTTCTGATTGACAGAAATACAGATAGAGGAAAGTTTAAATAGAAAAAAAATAGCCTTTTTATTTTATAACTGAGAGCTTTCTTGGTCAAACACCGGAAATACTAAGTCCAATCGTCGTTCAACCAATAGCATTGGATAAGGTGTGTCCAATCATAACAAAAAAATTTCCTATTTTAGATTGCCTGTGAAACTTGAGATAATAATAGTAATTATTGACTTTCAAACATGATTGATATTGTTTGAAAGAAAAATAAATATGATTTCCCTTCCTTGGCAATGTAACTTTACTGTCTGAAAATGAAAGCTATTGAGTTTTGATTTTTTCCAATCCAGTCTAAGTCCAAATCAAAACTAAATTGGTTTTACTTTATCTTAACAAAAGAAACCCCAAATCAAAACTACGTAATGGTATCTAAAGATGAACCAAAACTTAAACTGGAATTTCAGTTAAATATACGGCCGTGCTAAGCACAATGGTAAAAGTAGTCATACCTGCATTTTTGAACAAAATTGAATTATTGTAACTAAGTTGTTCTCTGTTTCGTATTTTACTTAATAAATAAAATGTTTTTCGACTATTTGATTGAGATCTATTTTTAAAAAAATTCTTTAAAAAAAAGAAACATCTAAATCAACTGCAGCAAAGTAAATCAACCATACCCAGAACTCAAGTAATTTCATGCAATATACTTACGGATTTATTTGTATTTCTGATCCAAATATGATACAGTATAATCACCTATTAATTAAAAAACATGAAGATGAAGTTTCAAATTTAACTGAAAGTTTACTTTAAAATAAAGAGTTTGTTGAAAAGTATTTTAAAGTTGTGTTACTGCTTAAAATTACTGCTATGTGAATTTATAATAATAAAAATACTGTATTTTTTCAAAACTTTTTATTTAAGTTTAAGTTTTGTTCAGTGATATGTGAAAGTTAGTTAAGCTTTGTTCAATGTTACATAAAAGTTAATTATAAAATAGATTCAAAGTAATGAGAACTAGTATTGTGTTTAAGATCGGTTTGTGATAAAATTGCCAAATAAATTTTTTTGTTGTCTAAACAAACTTGGATGTCTGCATGTATAAGGAAAAACTCTTTAAGTGCCTATAATTGTTCCATAAAACAAACAAACTTTTCCTGGGGCTACACTGGTTCCTTAAGAACATAAACAAGTTTTGGTAAAAGTTTTAATGAATTGAAATGACTTATGTATTGATTACTGTATGATTGATTATGTATTGATGTTCTATATATATTTCGTTCAGTAAATTATTAAAATATTGAATTACAACCTTCTTTCTATGTAATATAGTGTAATAATTTTGGAAAAATGTTTTATTCTGTGTTTTAAACAAAGAAGGGAAAAAAACTTCCTTCCTCTTTTAAAATATTTCTAAGGCTATTGCTAGTTTCAGTTAAGCTACATGCTAAATTTTCAAATCTAACAAAAGTGTGAAGAGATTTTGAAAAAAAAAAAGCTTTTGTTGACAATCTATTGCTTTAATTAAACGTCAAACGTACATGTTAACGCAAGTGTAATTAAATCATTTTCTACAGCTTATGTTATCTTTAATGTGTTTTTAACTAAAACACTGATATTTCTTCACTGGCATTTTGTTACACAAAATCATTAAATACCTTTTTTGAACTCGAAAAGCTTTCTCGAAAAATAAATTTCATTAGCTCAATCCTTACAAAAAGGTGTCAAGAGCGCTTCTGTTGTTTTTTCTACGTCAAATTGAACTAACAATGCTCGAAAAGTTTCAAGATTCTTTTTTTGTTTCAAGTATTTGTTTTATTTCAATATGTTCTTGATGTTTTGCTAGCGTTTGCTTTTACTTGCAGCCTAAAGGTTTTCTAACGAAGAAACTATTTCAATTAGCAAAAGTATCGCTCACAGAGTACATTGCTGGAAATGCTGCTCAACTGATTTTCTCTTTCAGTTATCGATTCATGTGTGTTGTGGAGGTGAAGAGAACTACAAGTGTCAAAGTGATTTCACAATGACTAAATGCAAAAGAGAATCCGAAACGTTCGAGAAATTTTGAACGAGTATTTTGTTGTAGATCTTCACTAAAGTAATAAAACTTAACAAATCAAAAACGTACAGAATTGCTAAAAAAAAATTCCTTCGTTTTATTTCATTCCATTAAACAAGTTTAAACGCTCTACATATTGAACATATTTTGTTGTTTCTGAAATTTATTTAAAGCACAATAATCGGTTTGCAACTTAATACATACGGAACTGTCATACATTTTCTTTAAAATGTTTAATATAAAATTTCTACGATGTAAGATATAAAGGTTTAACGTTTCACCAAGATTCCGGTCAACCAATGAACCTTCAAGAGGATTAGTTAGATTGTGATCAGCGAGTACAAACTTTCACCAACATTTTGGTTAAACTCATACTGCAAATTGGGATAGTCAAGTTTTAATTAGCTTCAATTTTAGGTGCACATTCAACATTTCTTGGAATTCTAATCTTGATTGCGGGATCAAATTACAATTACAAATTGATTTATTACGATTTTGAGTGTGCCAACTTAAAACGGTTTTGATAACAAACACGATTGCACTTACTTTACATACGTAAATTACGATTATGACTAATAATACGAAAAAAGCAATCGATTGCGGTAAATTACAATTACGTAATCGCGAATTTACTCCAAGCCTGCAACTATTATAAACTAAAACAAAATACAAATCAACTCATTCTTGTAGTCAGCTAGCTGCGGAGTTAACACTAGTACTATATAAAATGCGAGAAATTATAACAAGCATGACCTATGGCCAGTGCTTCGGTATACAGCATACACTGTCTGGTTTGTTAAAAAATAAAAAACGTGTAACCCCTGTTTTTAGTTTAATTCGATATTTTATTTTTTCATGTAATTATTTTTTAAAACAATATATACGTAGAAAATGTTATACAGCTGTATCTGATTGGCATATATGTCAATTTTTCAAATTTCTTTATCGTCTTTTTCCTTAAGTATTATTGAATATTAGTGTCTAACCTTAGACAAATCTGTATCTTTCCCGGCTATATGTGAAGCCATTTCAGAAAACAAAAAATAGCTATTTTCTACATTTTGATGTAACTTAAAAATCATCAACCCACTAAAGATTTAGAGTACACACTCTTTTGTATTAATTTATGTGTACATAATACTTTCTGCTGCTTTAATGACAGCAGTCAGCTCCAAAGGATCGTGAGAGATAAAAAGCCACTCTGCGATTTGTCCATTGAAAAATAGTTCCTTTTTGTTTTCAAACTCATTTTTTTTGTCTGACAAACCATTTTATACTGTCGTTTTTAACTGGCTGAAGAAGAATCAACCTTCAGTTCAGTTCTTGATTTTTATGCTTGCATTCCTACTAAAGGTAATCTTCTCAATTATCATGCATAGAATATACTCATCGAGAAATAGAGATGGCATGCTAATCAAGGTAAATAGCGATCAGGCACTAAATTGTTGAAAAAAAGAAAGAAATCCAGCGTTTTTTTCATAATTGGCCATTATGGCATCCTATACTGTAAAAAAAATTACCAAACGTCCCTGATTATTTCCATGTTACATTTCGAGATTACACAGGTTCTTATCAATCTTCTGGGAGAATCAAGTATCCTGATCAAAACGTTTCCTGAATTGTTACAAATCGCACGAATGCAGACTTTTCACTGATAAGTAAAAAATTTTTAGCCACCAGTTTAAAGATCAGCAGAGCGTATTTATTAGGAATATCGGCTTACACTCGTCCGGAGCGGCTGAAATCACGGTGGGTGAGATTAAGTCTAATGGTTTCGTAGCTTTGCAAAATTTGCTAGCAGATGAGGTGTTTCGCTTTTACTTGCTTGCAAGTTTGCTCTAGCTTTGGCCGTGGTTGCAATAACGCGTTTGGACAGTATGCTGAAATCAGGAAGGCGCCGAACTATTGTTTTAAACCTAACTACGTTTTCTCTGTAGGTTACAGGTGTATGATTGACTTTAAATGTTGAGAGAATTTCAGTTGTTCAGGAACATTTAAAGATAATTTTAGGAAGGTCACTAACTTCTAGTGGAAAACGTTCTATTCCTTTGCAAGATATATTACTGTCACAAATAAGGCACTTAGCTGCCCATTATTTTCTAGGAACGTTCCTGAATTTTTTTTATAGTGCAGGAATTCATTCAGATTACAAATATTTACATCAGTTACGGTCAAAAGATACCATATTAAGAAATTTAACTTTTTTGATCAACTTGAACATTTATTTCTTAACAAAAGTTGAGTTTATTATCAGGGAAACTTGATTCAGCTAACTTTGAAGAGCTCAAAAGCAAACATTAGGATAAGATGCAAATCAAAATATTTCAGAACGCTCTTTACTCGTAAAACGAAATTATTTCTCTCTTTGCTGATTGAAAGTTTTTGAAAGTTAAAATTATATTTAAAATTTATTTTTGAAATCAAATATGATCATTTTTGGAAAATAATAAGTCTTTTGGCTGACTGATCGTCTCAAAACTCACAATCAGTAACAACAAATGTAAAACAAATTTCACAGAAATTTTAAAATAAATGAGTCGATTTCAAAAAAAAAAAAAAAAAAAAAAAGAAAGAAAAAAAAGAAAAAAAAAATTGGACGACATTAATTAAAACCTGTGTTTGATTAGTCACTTAATCATTTACATCATTAATTCAATTAGCTCTTATGATCATTATTTAATTTCAAAAACCAACGGAGAATGTATACTTTAAAAAGATTAGGAACGGGAAAATTTAGAGTTTCAGATTTTTACTTTCCGCTTCAATGATCAAAGGCTGACAAAAGCAATGAAATTTTTATAACTTACTCAAACTTTAGATTTTGAAAAAGGTATATCGCGATCGTTTTGTTTTAACATCAGCATGTAAATGATTAATGAAATCAGTAAAGTTAGTTATTACAAACAATGAATATTAGCATTGTTTAAATATTGAATCAAAAGTATGAGATTAAATTTGAAGCTATTTACATATTAGTGTTTTCGAAAGTTTTGATCTTCTTTCTTTATTTTTTTTTTAAACTTAAGATGTCTATTTCAGACTAACAGAGAAAATAAATGCATGCAATTTTGAGCTGTGTTTGTTTCGGAATATTATTGTTGGAACACCCTGGTGGAAAGGTATAAAAGGCTGTAACTGTCAATGCTCTTCTTTACCTTTATTTTAAGGGGACTCGATATCCCGTATATACGCGTAATGTTAAATTGCTGAAAGTTATATACATTTTTCTCAAAAACTTTTAATGATAGAGATTTACAATTTTCAGTGTTTTTAAAGAATAAAAGTCTTATGACGTGAAGTTTTAAGCAATTATGTTTGTTTCATAATTTATTAAGTTTTAGCCGGAAGTCATTTTTAAATGAAATGAAAGACCGTTTTTGACTGAACAAACAGCTGTTCAGGAAAAAGTGTGAGTTCTAAAGCAGAGGAGTTTCACTTTAGTGTAATTATCAACGTATAAAAAAATGTGGTAATGACTTCTCAAAATATGTGTTAAGTAATTTTCAAGAAAAAGGGGCAAGATTTTTAAAATTGATGTTTTGAGAAAATCCAGTTTGAATGTAAAATTAATGTATATTTTAATGTATTTTTGCCCAATTAGTATCTAAATCGAGTTACTTATAATCTACATAGAAAAAGGAAGTTGGTGTCGCTTTAAAGCTCTTGATTTGAAAAAAAAAAAAAAACCCGGAAAAATTGTTATTATGTTTTAAATATTTTAGGATACCAACTCCCATAAGACAGTTAACTAAATGCGAAATAAGTTCTCTTCCCGCTTTAAAAACACGTAACACTACTTTAAACAGTTATCTAGTTTCCAGTAAGTCTTATTACCGTAATTGCATTTTCAAATTCAATCGACATCACAGCAGCAGTGATGCACTCTTTCACTTCTTGAAGCGATGTTGGCAGTGTAGCGTAGTGGTTTCCAGTTTAGCTTAGTGGTTTATCAAGATACCATAAGAATTAGGAGTAGAAAATACGTGATACAGGAAAAGATGCAAACACGTATCAGGTTTGAGGAATGGAAAGTATTACATTGCCAACATAGCTGTAAGAATTCAAGGAGTGCATTACTGTTGCTGTGATGTCAATTGAATTTAATAGTGCAATTACGGAATAAGACTCAATAGAAACTAGATAACTGTTTCAACTTGATTTCGGTTGACTTAGAACCCCCTGATAAGGACAAGCCGACTTAACCGACATATTGGTTTCAAGCCGTCTTTGGGTCTATTGGGTTTGTATTGATCTAGTATTTATAAATATGTTATAATATTCGCTGGTTGCTATGTCGTGAAACAGTTGATGATAAGTTGAGTAAAATGTCACTTCATGTAATCTAGAAAGATACTTAGTTCACAAAATAAGCAAAAATGTATCGCAAAATGTTTACTGTAATGAACCTCATTTTCAGACCTTATTTGTTTTTAATTTGCATTAATTAAATCTTCTTCATTTACATAATTCAATAATCAAACATGAATCAGTCAATGCATGTTGGGCACCAGGATTCTGCAACAAAGCTTTTCTGCAAATACTAATTTTTTCCCCTGGCAGTTTTGGAATCAAAATGGCGGATGGGTGAGCTCCCCTTATATAGTGGCCTTACGATGCTTAATGCGTGTGCAACATAATTAAAAAAAGGTGGGGAACATTTTAACATATAATATCGTCTAAAAAGTTAACGTTGCGCAACGAGAAGGTGCCTATGGAAAAAATGGGGAACACAAAGGAAAATAAAGAACATATGAGCTGAAACTTGACAACCAATATTCAAATGAGCGACAGCGACCACTAACTGCAGAAGAGCATCCACATCAGCAAATAAATGGATTGACTGGATTGACACCCACTTTAATTTATTAACGCAAGTGGAAGCCAAACGTGCGCGTTAACTAACTTTGTGGATAATGTAAAAGTGTTACAGCAGCTTGTGGTTGCTCATTCGTGCAGTTGTAATTGTTCAGCATTTTTTTAGGGGTGGGGGTTGAATAGCTTTCATTAATCGCTCGTTGTATCGCACACGTTAAGACTATCTTTCTACATGTTTTGGTTCTGAAAAGAAAAAAAAAATCTTGGCAACATGTACTTTCTTGCTCGTGTTTTCTTACTCAAAGCAACAATTACTTCTTGGTTTCGTCGGGAATGCGGTTTTATGATAGCGCTTTTTAGATAGAAAATATATTATAAGTTAAAGATGATACATTGATTGAAGATAATATTTCTTGAAACTCATGCATATAAAAGTTTTGCAGTTCCAATTCTTCCTTATGTGGGATCGTTAAGAGTCAAAACTCAGTTTAAGAAGAATGGTTTCCTGTACATTTACCCTCATTTACATCAATTTCATCACAATCAATGAAAAAATATGCCTTTGAAGAATTTTTGTTCTTGTACATTTGTTGGAAAGAAATAATTTTTTGGATGTTGTTTTTAAACATCCATTGATTTTGATACATTTTTTTAAAAAAATACCTAATAGATTTCTGAGAAGTGATACGTTATAAAATACAAAATAATCGGTAAATTAAAGGATGTTAGTGCGTTGTTCTTCCATCGAAATCTTAAAGCGTGTTTCCGACAATGTAGCATTTGAGCCATACATACGAAATTTCGCAACATAGGTACACCGAGTGTTTATAAAATAAGTATTAGAGCTGTCTGTAGCTTGAAGGAATAATGCGAATGAAACAAAAATTGGTACACTTACAAATCAAAAAGGCGGAAGAAGAACGGCTAAATGAAAAAAAAAACTATTATTGCCAACAGGTGGTTCCATAGTTTCCAAAAGATGGTGTCTGCAGTTCAAGTACCTTCAATATTGAGGAAAAACACGCAGCAGTTATTTCTGTTTGGTCCTTATTCTTTTGGGGTGTTGCTGGTAGCGATACCTGAAACAGGTTCGGTAACTGCTCAGCAATATCTGCAAATGTAAGATGGGCCCTCATTTCTAACGTTCTCATGACGCACAGTGGTGCCAGAGTGGAAAAAATTTGATTTTCGAAAGCGCTTATTTCGATTATTAGGTATATGATTCTCACACTATATAAGATACAGGATATAGGAACGGCATGATTTTTTCCGCTGTATCGAGGGTATTCCCATTAATTTAGGCTCAAAGTCAGAATTATGTAAGTTTGACCAAATTCCACCCTACTCAAGATGGGTGATAAAAAAATGTAAAAGAGTTAGAAAGAAATAATCAATTTTTTTCATCTGTTCTACGATGGTCAATTAAACCTCTCATCAGTCAAACAGTGCAAAAAATATTACAGCGCTTTACAACGTCATAAGTTACGAATTTTAAATTAGCATTGAGATCAGCTAAGATAACAAAAAAAAGCTCCGGCTTCCTCCGCGATGGGGAAGGTTATTTATCAAACTAGGGGTGCTTAAGTAAACATTAGAACACAAATCACCTGCCTTTATCTGCCTATCCGATCATAACACAGAAAAGAAAGGAAAGGGTTAGAGTACGTATTTGTTTGTTGCACTATTTTGTTAATAGAATTGGCTCAGACAAAACATTTCCCCTCGTCAAAACCTTTTTTATTTGAGTTCAGTCTAGTTGCTAACGTTGTCTAGTCATGAGCTGTATCAAAATTAAATACCGTGATTTGTGTGAGTGCTTGTGGAGTGGTACAAATTTCGACGTATTCCTTCGACAAAATCACCCTGAACTTGACGAAGGAAACATTTCTTTAATGCTGACAGCTCTTAGCAAAAGTTTCTTGCCTCATTTTAATAAAAAAAAAAAGATAAAGTAAATCGAGACCGGGAGAGGTTCAAAAAATTGTTCAGCGAGTGGATGGAAAATTAATACGTTTTCAACATACCGGAGCAGGGATCTACAGGATGTGTTGGGAGACCAAGTAAAGACTTTGATGATTCTGGTGAACGAAGCAAAAAGAATAAAATACGTAAACTTCAAGCATCGTACCAACAAAGCTTGATTAACGCAGCTGCGACACATGAAAAGCACGATAAACCCAAAGCTTTGTCAGCCGATCAAGCATTAGCAATATTTCTCCAGGCCAATCTGACAAAATATCAGTACGTGGTGATTCGACAAACACTAAAAGACCTTGGATGCCATGTTTTTCCAAGTTATAAAAAATTAATCATCTCAAAGAAGCAATGCTACCCTGATAATATGTTAATTAGTGAAACATCTGCAGCTGTCCCTTTGCAGAATTTGCTTGACCATACAGCTAAACGAATTCTAGAAACAAAACCCCTAGAAGAACTAGAAAAATTAAATGAACATGAATTAATTTTTCTAGTTAATATTGACAACGAAATGGGGATTCGACGGTGCCTCATGTCAAAGTGAATTTACCCAAAAATATTCGATCAGCAATAACGAAATAAGTGACTCGAATTTATTCATGACGTCCGTAGTTCCTCTGAAGCTCACAATGCCAATTGATGTTGATCAAAATGGATCAATTTGGGAAAACGGCCGACCTTCTTCAACAAGATATTGCAGGCCCTTGAGATACAGCTTCCAGAAAGAGACACTTGATTTGGCACGAGATGAAAAAAAAAGGGTTGAAGAAGAAATAGAGAAGTTGGAAATTACCCAAGTTGTGATCGGCATTAATGTCATCCGTATTCGACACACGTTGGTGATGGCAATGTTGGACGGCAAGGTAGCTCAAGCCATCACAAATACAAAGTCTGCAAGTGCATGCCACATATGCAATGCTTTACCTTCGGAAATGAACGACTTAGCAAAAATCCAACAGAAACCTCTTAATGTGAATGCTCTCGAATTCGGCATCTCTCCATTACACGCCAGAATCAAGTGTATGGAATACATCCTTCACATTGCATACAACAAAAAATTCGAAAAATGGAGGACTACAACAGACATTAGAGACATGCACGAAAACGAAAAGAAACGTATTTAACAAGAGTTTCTTGAGAAAGTCGGCATCAAAGTGGACTTTGTTAAGCAGGGTTGCGGATCTTCAAATAATGGCAACACAGCCAGACGTTTTTTCAATGATTGCAAGGTCACAAGTGCAATAACGGGAGTCGACGAAATTCTAATCCACCGGATCGCTACCATTCTCGAAGTCATAAACAGCAATGCAATGATTGACCCAGAGAAATTCCGACTATTCTCAAAAGAAACAGCAGAGCTGGCCATTGAGAAGTATTCATGGTACTACATGCCATCCACAGTACATAAGATTTTGTTACACGGTGCTGAAATAGTGCAGAAGTCAATTCTCCCAGTCGGAATATTGTCGTAAGAGGCACAAGAAAGTAGGAATAAAGATTACAAGGCATTCAGGATCACCAACTCGCGAAAAATGTCTCGTATATCCACCAACGAAGACGTGTTCCACAAGCTACTGGAGACTTCGGATCCTTTTATTACGAACATGAGACCCGAACCAAAGAAAAAGCATCTGGAAATCAGTGAGGCAGCTAAGGAACTGTTAATCTAATTTCCTTGAATTTGAATTGGTATGTATTCTTTCAATTTAAACAACTATTGACTAAGAATCTCAAACTTTATTATTTTTAAAACTCTCCGGGTCTTTAAGCTTCCTTGAAGGAATCATTTTAAGCAATATTTAATTTAAATATATGCTCAAAATATTTGTTGCAACTTGTTTTTATAAGTACAACCTGTTTCGGAAATTAAAAAAAAAATTATATTTCCAATAGTCTTTCATTTCCTAATTAGTTATTTAATTAACTTCAAAATGTCAATAAAAACAGTTGAACTTTATGTATTTTTTTGTTCTTTTTTGAACGAGACCGGCCCCAGCTTTCTATGTTAACCCGTTCTCGAGATATTGAATTTTTTCCACTTTTTGGCCATTCGGCCCCACTGTGTGACGTGTCCTCGATCTCTTAATCTGACGATATGTGGTTTTAGACTTTGGGATGGTTAATTGTACAGCCCCTTGAAAAGGACATACTGACTTATCCGACATTTCGGTTCCAAGACAGAATTGGATCCAATTTCGCTTATAGTATTTATCAATACGTTATAAAATTCGCTGGTTGCTAGGTCGTAAAACAATAGGTGATAAGTTGAGTATAATGTCACTTAAGGTGAATCTAGAAAGGTAACTTAGTTCACAAATTCAACAAAAATGTATCGGGAAATGTTTACTGGAATGAACCTTATTTTCACACCTTATTTGTTTTTAATTTGTATGAATTAAATCGACTTCATCTACAGAATAAAATAATCAAACATCAGTCAGGCAACACATTTAAAGCTTGAACACCATTCTTTTGCAATGAGGCTTTTGTACATATACTATTTTTTTTTCACCCGACAATTTTGGGACCAAAATGTCGGGAAAGTCAGCTCCCCTTACATAGGAACCTTAGTTAAAGGTAATGTGTACCGTGTAGGTGCCTCAAGGCGCCAAGGCCATTATATAAGGGGAGCTGACTTATCTATCATTTTGGTTCCAAAATTTTCAGGGGGTAAAATAAGTATTTGTACAAAAGCCTCGTTTCAGAAAACAGGTGCCCAAGTTTTAAATGTGTTGCCTGATTTATGTTAGATTATTTTTTCTGAAACCGAAGAAGATTTAAATAATATAAATTAAAAACAAACAATGTGAGAAAAGGAGGTTCAGAACTGTAAACATTTCCCAATCCATTTCTGTTGAATTTGTGAACTAAGTTATCTTTCTAGATTTACTTCAAGTGACATTTTACTCAACTTATCAACTGTATTACCACCTAGCAATCAACGAATATCATAACGTAATTATAAATACTAGAAACAGCGTTGGATCCAAAGCAGACTTCCAACAAAACTGTCGGGTAAGTCGGCCTGTCCTACTTCAGGGGTTCTAATGTATATATGTCTGTGAGTCTATGTGTACTGAATAATCAAAGTTTATTTTGGCCAGCAAATGTCTGGGAGTAAAATTTCTAACAGAACAAAAAATAAAAAACAAATGCTGTTTTTGCCGCTAAAATTGTTGAGTACTTTGTGAAAACACAGTTATGAGTGATTCATGTGTCCTTATTAACAACCATATTTTTTGAGAAATATTTAATCATCATTCAAGAAATTGTATTTCTTGAAATGGATGCTTAACAATGTAAAACAATATTTTTTTGTTTTTCATGCTGGACTATAATAATAATTTCGCATTGCTAAATTGTCGCATTTTAGCTTTTGGAGTTTTAAAATAGTTTAATTAATTTATTAAATACCAACATTAATATATTATTCAAAGGTGCTTATTACTATTTATATGAAGATATTACAGTTTGTTTCCAGTTGTAATCCGATTTGAAAAAAAAGGAATCATGAAAAAACAGCTTTTAACACGCTATTAAGAACTCTTACCACTGAAATTGAGCTCTGTAAAATGTCATATGCAAATGAGATCCAATCAGAACAACTTAATATTACTATTTTTTCCTCAAAATTGAAATAAGTCAACCTTAGTGGTGATTTCATAACTATTGTAGAAGTGAAAAAGTTCTTTTTCACCCTTTTTTAGAACACATCTGGTTAAATAACAAAAAAGTTCTTTGATAAGTCTGAACATACTTTCGGTCAAAGACAAATAGAATTTCATCAAGCGAATTCTTACTCAGTAGTGTCAGAATTTTTTTGCTAAATTCTTTTAGTACCGAAGTGAGCAAAATTGTTCTAAAAGTGTTAGCTTAATTTTTCTCTTCTGGTTTTATTTATACTTACCCGAAAAGTTTGCTTTTTTCTCTTTCGCTTGACTTTATCTTTCGACAGAAGTTCTTTCGCAAAAAGGAAATTTTTCAGCGTCAAAGACAACAAATATCTCTCTCAAAGTTTTATACACTAAAATCAATCAGATGTTGTACTACGAATCAAATTATCTCTTAAAAGAAAAATAGAGAATCCTAGACTTACATTTATCTTTTTAAAATGTTATACTGATTTTTCTGTGTGTTTAGAACCATAAAATGATTCCTTTTTTTTCAAATCGGATTACAACTGGAAACAAACTGTAATATCTTCATATAAATAGTAATAAGCACCTTTGAATAATATATTAATGTTGGTATTTAATAAATTAATTAAACTATTTTAAAACTCCAAAAGCTAAAATGCGACAATTTAGCAATGCGAAATTATTATTATAGTCCAGCATGAAAAACAAAAAAATATTGTTTTACATTGTTAAGCATCCATTTCAAGAAATACAATTTCTTGAATGATGATTAAATATTTCTCAAAAAATATGGTTGCTAATAAGGACACATGAATCACTCATAACTGTGTTTTCACAAAGTACTCAACAATTTTAGCGGCAAAAACAGCATTTGTTTTTTATTTTTTGTTCTGTGCAAAAAATGGTTCTCAAAAATTTAATTTTGTAGGAGAAAGTTTTCTGACGAAAAATGGTTTGTTTGTTTTGTCCCAAAGAATAAACCTCTTATTTATATCTGAATCATTGCTTATTACTTTGGTTAATAGTTTTTGTAATTTCAGATTGATTACGTAATTTATTAAATTACAAATATTTAAACTTAAAAAAAAAGGAAATTTAAAGAAGGGGACTCATCAGAAGTAGAATCGTCTTAATAAATAAAATTAATTTAACATTAACTAAATTTTAATTTCTTTTATAAACTGTACTTCACTTGAAAGTTTTCTTCTTCTTCATCAGCACAACAGCCTGTTGCAGGCCAAGGCTTTCTCCGTCTGCTTCCTCCAGGCGGTACGACACGTTGCCAGGTTTCTCCACTTGTTCACTCCCAAAATTTTTAGGTCCTTCTCAACACTATCCAGCCACCTTGTTGCTGGTCTTCCCCTTCTCCTTGTACCCACAATCTTCGAAAAAGTTAGCTTGAAAGTTTTCATCCACACAAATTAAGTAATACTTACCATTTCGTTAAGAAAAAAAAAAAAGGCCTTCAACGCTATTTTTGTTTATTTTCATCTGAACACCGTTGTTGACAAAATCAGGCCTTGACATTTTTCGCTTACTCAAAACCGATGATTTTTTACTCTCTAATTGGTTAAATATTTATTTGAGGTAAATTCATTACTTCCTCCCAAACACTTAATCTATGATTTTAATTCGCCAAATAATATTTTAGCCCGCCATTTTGAATTATTAAATAAAATTTTGCATAACGTTTGCAATATCCTAAGCTTTCTTTACTATGACATGTTGGAGTCAGATAAAACCGATTGCTGAGCAAAAAGTAACCAGTGTTAAACTCTTAAACTCAAATTAAAGTTATAGAAATACGATAAAGCAGAATTGAATTAATTGATGAGATTCGAGATTTGATAAAATCTTGAATATAGAGTGCGGCGTATTCAAAGTCCCTTGTATGGCAATGGCGCTGAGCACTGTAAAAAACAATTCAGAAAAGTTCCTTCAAAATAATAGGCAGCTAATTTGCCCATTTTCTACCAGTGACATACCTTGCAACGGACAAGAATGTTTTCTGCTATAAATCAGTAACCTTTCTTAAACTACCTTTGAATTTTTCTGAATAATGCAGAAATCTCCCTAGTTACAGCCAATCACGTTTTTGCACCCTTCAAAGCCGACTTAAGTAGATTTTAAGTAATAGCTTGGTGCCTTCCTTAAGTACCAAAAAGCTCCGTAGGTATTCTTGCAAAGCTACAGAATCCAGACAGTTATTCGCCCCATTGGAAGACTTGCAGAGCTGCGGAATCCAGAAACTTATTCGCCTCCATCGGAAGCCCTTAATCGATCTGTGCGGCCGTGATCAAGCTGAAATTGATACAGTGAATACATACCCTCAGTTAATCGTTAAACTGGTAGCAAAAATACACATGTAGTTTACATGGAAAAAATTAACTCTGAAAGTTGAAAAATGTTATACTACAGCAATTTTTTTAAAAAATAATGCTCGTATTGTAATATTTTGATGTAAGTCAAAAATTATTTTTGTAATAATTAATTGATAAAGTTCTTTAACTATTAATTGAGATATCATTCGTTGCAGCACTAATTTTTTTAATATTAAGTTTATTTTAATTCTAAATATTGCGAACAATTTGTCAAGTGCATGTGGGGCAAAGTGAAATAGCTCATTTCACTTACTTATTCAATCTTTTATTTAATCACTTACGTCTTCATTTATTACTTAATTTTTTTTCCATTCTTTCACAAAAAAAAAAAAATCACTTATTTTCTTCAATTTCTTCATTTAATAATTTACTTATTTTCTCATTCGCTCACTATTTTATTAACTCATTTAATACTTCTCATCTATTAATTATTTTATTCATTTATCAACTTCATTATTTATTAACTTCTTCATGGATTCTTTTATTTACTGATCCTTTTGTCTAAATTATTTTTAATTATTAAATGAAAAGTAATTTATTAGAAAAATATTTTATTTTTCTCTTTGCTCCATGAAAAAAAGAGTGAAAAATTTTCCACTTTTTTTTTTGAAGGTACAAAATTAGTGCCAAAATTTTCTTTCTTTATGTACCATAATTTTCGAAACAAATTTCCAATTTGTTCAATTTAAAAAAAAATTTGTAATTATTTTACTTTGCCCCACATTCACCAACTAAGAGACTCCTCGAACTTAAATTTTTGGGAGGGCGGAAATTCACAATTTTCCGAATAATGATAATTTTATCAAATGAAGTTTTTAAATTTCGCCGAATGATGATAATTTTGCCAAATAGAACTCCAAATTTCACCGAATAATGATAATTTTGCCGAATAGAACTCCAAATTTTGCCGAATCGTCAAAAAGAAATTTGCCGAATAAGGAAATTTTTGGAAGGTTACAGTGCACTTCCATGACTTTCCATCCTGGCGCCCCTGCATGTACTCAACTTCAAGCTCTCGTTTGTATAAGAACAGGAAAATAAGTAATTTTGAATTTTCTTACGCATTTTGAGGAGGTCCCAGATCCCATGGATTCCTTGACCATGCCACTGGATGAAGTGTGTTTCGGTTGGTCTATCTGTTTGCCTTTTCAGAATAAATTTTTAAGACCTCATCAGAATTTTTGAATAAACTAAATACAGCAAACTCCCGATTATTGGCGGTCGGTTTATCCTTGGCTCGGAGTATCCACGGGTCTTTTCACTATTTTTTTAACGGTCATTAAACATTTTTTAAACTTATGATTGTGTTACTGTTCGTTTTTAGCTTTTACATATGTTTATTTTTTACATTCAATGTTAGTGAAGGGAATGTAGCAATGTTTTTAGCAAAAATTTAAATGTATGTGTGAGTGTTTTTCATATTTTTTAGCTATTGTATACAGTAGTATCGTTTTTTAACTATTATTCGGATTATCCGTGGTTACCATGCCACCCTATACCGCAGATAATCGAGAGTTTGCTGTACCTAGTTCTTAGATTTTAAGATTTTTGTTTTAACGTAATAAATTTAAAAAGTCGAACTACAATTTTTATGGTCTTACTTTAACATGATCTGGTTTGAAATAAAGAATTGTTTCACTGATTCTCGCCATGAAATGCACTCCAATACACAGTTAAATTTAACCCCCAATAAGCTAACCCGTACCGATAACACATCAGAAACTCCAGATTATTTCGGACTTGTCTCTAACGTGGTAATGCCAGAGTGCATTGCCTTCCTCAATAAATCAGGGAGTACTAAACTCCATAGCTGTCTCTTTCTGTCTCGGGAATCATTTGCTTCACGTCAAAGGCATCGGATAGCAAAGGCAACTCAGAGTTTCTAGAACAAGTTTCCAACTAAGAATTGTTACGATAATTATGATTTGGTAGTACATATTATGAAGCTGAGAGTTTTGTTTGAGTTATAATGTATTTAACGTTATTTTCTTCTAGATACTTAGCAAATAATGTTGAAATTTTCTTGGACACATTTTAAGCAGATTAGGAATTTTTATTCTTAAATTTTAAGCGTATGTTCTCTTTATTTAACTATATTTCTACTACTTCCGAGCAGGTAATAATAATAATAATAATAACAACAATTCTTTAAATTATGACGATTATACCAATAATCATAATAACAATAAACACATTGAGAAACTTAAGCACATAAGCAGTTGCACAAACTAAATCTAAAAAACATTATTTCTGGTCTGCAAAATCACTAGCATTTGATAAAAATAAAAATTCTTCACATTGACTACAGATTTTAAAAATTATAACGAAAGCATAAATTGAACTGTGGCTTATGTGAAAGATTGTTTTAGTCGGTTTTGTTGAACTGTAGTTTTATTAACTGGAGATAAGACCTTGAAATTTGAAGTTAAAAAAATATGATTACTCTCTTTTCCCGTGACTCTGAGGTCACATCAAATTTCACTTTTTACTGCGAGAAAGAAAACGAACCGGACAATTTTGAAAAATAAAATGCTTCGAAATTTACTGTAAAAAAAATTCCAAATCGTCACTAATTATTTCCATGGAAACGTTTCGGGATTTCTCTGGTTTTCTTCTATTTCACAGTAAAAACAAGTATATTTACAAAACAGATTAATGAATTGTGCCTTGTTGCTCGTTGCTATTTCACTGATGTGAAAAATATTTTTAGCTACTGGGTTAAATGAGCGTATTTAAAAAGTATTTCCTCTGCAAACCGTTTGAGTCCCGTTCGGATTAAGCTCTCAATAACAGCGAGTAAGTTTCTGAATAGCTGCAGCTTTTGAAGGTTGAAATTGCAGGCAAGGGGGATGCTTAGTTTCAAGCCTGCAGTTCTGCCGTAGGTTCGACTGTGCTCGCATACACTGCAAAAAAATTCTGAAACGTTACTGAGTATTTCCGTGTAACATTTCGAGATTTTAATGGTTTTTATCCACTTCCTGGAAATATCAAGTATTATTGTCAAAAGGTTTCCTGAATTGCACAAATGCAGACTTCTCTCTGTTGTAAAAAAAAAAAAAGTTCCTAGTTTAAAGAATAACTGAGAGTATTTATAAGATATAACGGCCTCAGTTTGGTAATGGTTCGTCCAGACACATTAAGCTCCGAAAGGGAGCTAATAAGTACTTGGACTACGTAGCTTTGAAAAATTACAAGGGAAACACTTGATACTTGCAATCATGGCTTAACTTTGGGCATGCTTGCAGTATTGCTTTTGGGACTGTCGTCTTGATAAATCAGAAAAGTGCCAAGCTGTTGTAGTATCCCAGCTAAGATTATTTTGAAGTTCCAGAGACACGACTGGCTTTAAACGGGAAGATTTCTAAATTTTGCGGGATAATTTCAGGAAGGTTACCGAATTTTAACGGAAAAGTTTCCTGGTTTTTACGAGATATGTTACTAGCAGAAATTGGGCACATCAACTGCCTATTATCTTCCAGGAACGTTTCTGAGTCGTTTTTACAGTGCAGATGCCTCTGGAGCTTTAGAAGTAAATCAGTAGTTCTAATCAATTGCATTAAGCCTACTTAATTTCCCTTGAATGTTTCAGAGACATAACCGGGGAGATTTCCAAATTCTTCGGAAAAATTCAAGCATAATTTCAGGAAGCCTATTGCCTTTTAAGGTAAACGTTCCTGGTTTTTGCAAGATATGTTACAGGCAAAAATTGGGCACATTAGTTGCACATTATTTTCCAGGAACGTTTCTGAATCGTTTTAACGTGTATGGAAAAAAAACATATATAATTAAAATGTCATTTAAAATACGTACACAGACTACGTACTAGAAGTTCTTGCATTACAAAAACAACCGTTTTGTCCGAAGAGAAAACATGCTCTAAACCCAGACACATTTCCATGTTGCATATTCGAGTTAGAAATAATTATTCGAATGCGTAATTATGAAATGTCTAGGCGAAAAGGAAATTAAGACTGCAAAATGAAGTTTCTAATGTCTTCGGAACCTTTCACCAATTCAAAAGGAATCTTTCTAAAGACTCTAAAGAGCGACAGTTAAAATATTCATAAAAGGGGAATTTTATTCGTTTCTTAATGGCCGGTGATTTCAAGATGTTTAAAACATTCCTAGTCACTGTGAATATTCAACTGTTCCGGTCACAATGTGGAATGTTTGCTTCGAACTTAGGAATGCGAGGAAAGCCACTTTACTTTATAGAGCAATAGAATTCAGAACAATTCTGTCTTTTCTAAATTATAGGAAACTACCCGACTCTACTCGCCAGCTCTATTCTCTAATATCCGTAAAAGATTTATAATGCTATCTTGTCTCTAATGGTACATGCATAATATTTTCTTGAAATAAAACCTTCATTTAAATTATTTTAATGGTTATCTTTTATCTTTTAAAAGTAAATCTAAACGATGATAAAGTAAGGTAACATTAAGTATTATAATATTTATCATAATCTCCTATCAAAAAAAAAAAAAAAAAAGCAAAAAAAAAAAAAAAAAAAAACTGTTTAAAAAAATTATATTAGAGAAAATATAACTGATCAGAAAAAGTAACAAAAAGTCATATCAAATGATAAAATCAGTGCAAACAAACGTATATAAGTTTTTAGGGTGAGTATTAGGTTTTTCATATATTGTTGTATGGAAATCTTCTTTGCGATCTGTTTGCACGAACGTATGTGCGTGATGTGCTGAAGATATTTTTAAAAAAGCCATTTCTATAGACTTGTTAATCCCTCAATATCATTGAGGTCGGGTGCGAGGTTTGTGACGCTGACGTATTAAAGATGAGCAGACAAAATATGTCTACTCGAAAACTTTTCCTTCCCAACTAAGAATTAGGCAGTAACACAGCCGTAGGAATACAAAACATATGCTGTGCTAGAAGTAAAACTGGGGTGATTACATTGCAGCTACAACATGGTTATCTATATATATAAAAATCTCGTGTCACGATGTTTGTTCGGGGTAAACTCCGAAACTACTCAACCGATTTTTATCAAACTTCAAACCTATGCGTCATTTAGTCCAACTTAAAAGATAGGATAGTTTTTATAATTTTTTATCGCAAATTAAGTATTAATTATACAATAATAGTGTGAATTAATTGTTTAGTTCTAAAAATTTTTAATAGATGGCGGTGTAAGTTAATTAATTGATATAACTCTAACATCGTTTGACTTACTGCTAAAAACAATATGCTAAAAAAACCCGAAACGTTACTTATCATTTTTGTAGAACGTTTCGGGATTTTACAGCTTTTTATTCACTTCCTGAGAAAATCAACTATATTTATCAAAACGAGGTTTCTGAATTGCTGGAAATTGCAGATTTCACACTATTGTGAAAAATATTTTTCTCCACCAGTATCAAGATTAACTAAACGCATTTAATAGGTGTATCGGTTTCAGAGCGACTACGTTTCGTCCAGATTGTCTCAACACCCAATGAGTGCGAAAAGATATCAGGTTCACGAAGAGTTGCAGGGGAGTTACATTCGAGCTACTTGCTTCAGAGTCTGTCTTCGCGTTGGCAATGCGTGCATTAATGCTTTGAGAGCTTTCGTAGAAAAGCAGGAAGGTTCCAGGCTAATATATTAAACCTGCGGTAGGCGTCTCTGAAGGTGCCAGAATCATAACTGCCTTTAACCAAGAAGACTACTGAATTCTTCAAAAATATTCCAGGTTAATTTCAGGAAGGTTAATGAATTTTAGACGAAAACAATTATTTTCTTTATTTTGTTCCCCAAGAGATTTTTAATATCATTAATTCTTGCAAAGATACGTTCGCAACAGAAAATTGTAGTGACAATTGCATCGTCAGGCATTGCTGCTACTTTTTTTAGATGGTAGACGAACAGCACATTCAGCTTTAAAGTTGCCCATTAGATATTCATAACAAACAAAGCACAATGTGTAATATTAAAGAAAAAAAAAAAAACACCTGGAATGGCTGTAGTGTTGCAAGAGAGTGAAATTATAATTTGGGATAAGTGTACTATGGCTCATGAGTAAAAACATTCATTTGAAGCACATCATAGGATTGTGCAAGATTTGAACGGCAACGATAAACTTTTAGAGGAAATTGTCTGAATACCGTCTGGGGACTTCCGACAGACATTACCATTTATTCCGATGAAATCAACGCATGTTTAAAACAATCGTTTTTATAGCGTAATGTCGAGATAATGCGATTGGCCATGAACATGCCAGTATAAAAGCAAAATAATCTAATCGCACAAGTATTTTCTAAGCAATTGCTGGGTATTGAAAACGGTGAAATTGAACTGCATTAAAATATACAGTACAAGAAGTAGCCAGACAATTTCTACACTGCCGTTGAGACGAAAAGTGAACTAATTGAGAGTCTATTCCCAGATAAATATAATTTTTTTGAAATCATAATTGCATCTATCAAAAGGGGCTGGTTTTGTAGCAGTTTTGTTTTCGGTAAACATTCCCGAACAGACAGGTATATTTGTGGATCGTCAATTGTCTACTGTCAAATACATATCCCGATGCATGTCGCAAACTGTATTTATTGGTCGCACAAAGTCATTGGGAGTTGACACTTTCTAATGCAAGTTTGACTAAAGGAGAAACACTATTCTTCAACTGTTGAAAACAATTTTGACGACGTACTATCCAACACAATCATCATTTTTTAAGGAGAAACTACATAACTTTCACGTTCCAAAACGTATTTCATGAAGTTTAACAAACACACAAATGTCCAAATCCAGATTTTACACCAGAGATGAATATAAAGCTTTAGTTTTAACTGAAGATTTTTGCGTTTCAATTTCAAATTTGCCACTTAGTTATTATGATATGCCGTGTTTTGATAGTTGGGCCACCGACTTAGTTAACACTGATTTGTAACGTATAACAACAGAGCAATGACGCTGTCTTAGCTACAATCATTCGAATAATGAGCCATTACTGACGGCTGAAAAAAAAGCTCCCCATTGATGCTAAACAAGCCTATGCAGTTGTCGATGAAAACAAAGCAGGAAACATTCCAACTGAATTTTTAAATTCCCTGCATACACCAGGAATGCGACTACACGATTTCCGGTTGAAAATTGGCTCAACAATTTATTCTTTTTCGCGATTTAATCCCATCTAAATTACGCAACGGTACACGTTTCTTTATCAAATTCAACAATTTTGACGGGAAAGTTTAAAGGAGAAATATTTGTGTTGCCACGTAATCCATTAATAGCGTCATAATTTTCAAATACATTTGAAAGGCTTCAATTTTTGATTCGTTTAGCATTTGCAAAGACCATAAATAGATCTCAAGAACAAACAACGCCTACTCACAAGTGGAAAGTTATCATACTTTTCGTATTAGCAAAAGACTGGTTAAGTAAGAACATTGAGCACAACTTAGTGCTTAGACAGTTTTCAGTTTTCAAATGATAGAAACAATAGTTCGAAGTCAATGTTATCTACTTAATTAAAAAATTTAATTTTTATATGTTTTTAATTCAGTTAGTGTATTTTCTAAAGAAGTTATTGATTACAAACTAAAGAGAAAGCTAAAGGTGAATAAAATGTAGTGTAGAATCTAAAAGTGTATGGTGGTTTACGCTTAGTTTCTACATTCGGTTATTTTACAATCAGTTTCGATATTTGCTATCACTTTCAAGTTATTTTTGCTTTTTTTTTTTTGGCCGAAGTCATACTTACAAAATTTACTAAGCGTAAGTATAGTGTTTTTTTCATAGAAAATTTAGTTAGTACTTATTGAATTCAATAAGTACTTTCTTCAGCCTGCACTGTAAAAAAAAAAAAAAATCCGAAACGTTACTGAGTAAAAATTTTCGATACTTGCTTGCAGTTCTGGCTAAGCTTTGGCTATAGAAAGCTCCGAAACTACTCAAACGATTTTTATCAAATTTTATACCTATGTGTCGATTGGTCCAACTTGAGAGATAGGATAGGTTTTATAAATTTTATTGCAAATTAAATATTAATTATACAATAATAGTTTGCATTACTGCTTATAAAAGTTCCTTAATAAATCAGAAAGGTGCTAAGCTTTTTTTTTTTATCCCTTCCTAAGTTTACACTAAAGTTCCAGAAACACGACTAGCTTCGAACGGGAAGATCTTCGAATTTTTCAAGAGGTTTCCGAGATAATTTCAGGAAGTTTATTAACTTTTATCGGATAACTTTCCGGGTTTTGGCATGACATGTTACTGGCAGAAATTGGCCACGTCAGCTGCCCATAATTTTCCAGGAACATTTATGAATCGTTTTTACATTGAATCACGCTCATTATCAATCTCTTATGTCTTAAAATCGGCTATACTATTTTAAGCTCTATTAAAAAATTTATTTAATTCTATCAAAATAATGAGTAAAAGTTTATTTTAATCCAACTTCTTTGCCACAGCAACGCGTGGCTGGGTCAGCTAGTCTATATATATAAAAATCTCGTGTCACGATGTTTGTTCGGGGTAAACTCCGTAACTACTCAACCGATTTTTCTCAAATTTCATATCTATGTGTCATTTGATCCAACTTAAAAGATAGGATCTTTTTTATAATTTTTAATTGCAAATAAAATGTTTATTACACATTAATAGTGTGTATTAATTGTTTAGTTCTATAAATTGTTAATAGATGGCGGTGTAAGTTAATTAACCGATATAACTCTAACAACGTTTGACCTACTGCAAAAAACACTATAATAATTTTAAAAAACTCCGAAACGTTGCTTATTGTTTTCATATAACGTTTCGGGATTTTACAGGTTTTTATTCACTTCCTGAGAAAGTCAATTATATTTGTCAAAAAGTTTCCATAATTGATACAAAGTGCAGATTTCACACCGTTGTGAAAAATATTTTTCTCCACCACCATCAAGATTAACTGAACGTATTTATTTGGTGTATCGGTTTCAGCTCGAGGACGATCATTCCAGATTGACTACGCTACCAAAGAGCGCGAAAAGATATCTGTGTCACGAAGCTGTGCAAGAGTTGCAGACGAGTTACATTCGAGCCACTTGCTTGAGAGTCTGTCATAGCGTTGGCAGTGATTGCATTAATGCTTTGAGAGCGTGGTTGGAAAAGCAGGAAGATTCCAGGTTTTTTTCTATTAAACCTACGTTAGGCTTCTCTTAAGGTGCCAGGATCATAACTGGCTTTAAACAAGAAGACTGCTGAATTCTTCAAAAATATTCCAGGATAATGTCTGGAAGGTTATTGAATTTAAGCGGAAAACACTTATTTTCTTTCGTTTTTTTCTTGCAAAGATACTTTCGCAACAGAAAATTGCAGTGACAATTGCATCGTCTGGCATTGCTGCTACTTTTTTTAGATGGTAGACGAGCAGCACATTCAGTTTTAAAGTTGCCTATTAGATATTCATAACAAACCAAGCGCAATGTGTAACATTAAAGAAAAAAAACGCGGAATGGCTGTAGTGTTGCAAAAGAGTGATATTATAGTTTGGGATAAGTGTACTATGGCTCATGAGCAAAAAGCTTTAATTCGAAACGCATCATAAGATTATGCAAGATTTGAAAGGCAACGATCAACTTTTAGGTATTATTGTCTGAATACTGTCTGGGGACTTCCGGCAGACATTACCAGTTATTCCGATGAAATCAACGGATGTTTAAAACAATCGTTTTTATAGCGTAATGTCGAAATGATGCGATTAACCACGAACATGCGAGTACAAACGCAAAATGATGTATTCATAAAAGTATTTTCTAAGCAATTGCTGGGTATTGGAAACGATGAAACTGAAATGTATCAAAATACACAGTACTTCAATTAGCCCGACAATTTCAGCACTGCAATTGAGACGAAAAGTGAACTAATTGAGAGTGTATTCCCGAATATTTTTTTTTTTTTTTATTATGACTGACTCTGTAATCGCTTAATTTTGACAGCAAAAAATGTTGATGCAGACGCAATTAACTTTTAAATGCTACAGTTGTTGCCCGGGAATTCGAAATCATTTAAATCAATCGATAAATTGCTGATTAGAACAAATCAGTAAAGTTTCCAACTGAATTTTAAATTATCTGGATATACCAGCAATGACACTACACAATTTCCAGTTAAAAATTAATTCACCAAATAAACTTCTCCATAATTAAAACTCACCGAGGTTTTTACAAATATACACATATAGTTATCAAAAAGTTCACCGGAAACGTTCTTGAAGCATTAATTTTAACGGAAAAGTATAAAGGAGGAATCTTCCTACTACCATGCATTCCATTAATATCGTCAGAATCTCCAACACAGCTTAGAAGGCTTCATATTCCTCTTCGCTTTGCCTTCACGATAACCAAAAATAGATCTCAAGCTTAAACGATGGCGGTTTGGACTTGGAAAATAGGTGTTACTCCTATGGGTACAGCTACATGTAACCTGCTCATGTGTGGAAAAACCATCAAATCTGTTCGTGTTAGCAAAAGACAAATTAACCAAAAATATTGTGAACAAATTAGTACAAAGATAATTTCCAATTTTAATAATTTAAAATAATAGAAACAATAGTTCGAAATCAATGTTATCTACCTTATTCATAAAATTCCACTTTTTTTTTTATAGCGTATCAATTTATGTAGTTTATTTTGAGAGAAGTCATTGATGAAAAACTATAGTTAAGGCTAACATGAATAAACTATGCATACAAAATCTGTTATTGGTAAATGCTTAATTTCAACATTCTGATACTTTACTTACCACCTTCAAGTTATTTTGCACCATTGGACAAAGAAAGTACACTGCAAAAAATTTCCGAAACGTTTCTGAGTATTTCCTTGAAACTTTTCAGGATTTCAGTGTTTTTTATCCACTTCCTGGAAAAATCAAGTATCATTGTCAAAAAGTTCTCTGAATTGCTACACGTTGCACGACTGCAGTTTTCTCACTGTTGTGAAAAATATTTCTAGCTTCCAGTTCAAAGATTAACTGAGCCTATTTATAAAGCTTATGGGCTTCGTTTCGCTTATGACCCGTCCATGCTGATTAAGTGCTGAGAGGGAGCAAATAGGTATGGCCGACGTTCTTTTGTAAGAATTGCAGGCGAGTACAATGCGGGATTCTTGCTTGACTTGGCCATGTTTGCAATACTGCTGATGGAACTTTCTAATTAAATCAGGAAAGTGCCAAGAGAGCATACCTACCTTAGTTTTCTTTAATTTTCCAGAAACATGACTGACTTTTAACGGGAAGATGTCTGAATTTTTCACGAGGCTTCCGAAATAATTTCAGAAGTGTTACTTAATTTTAGCGGAAATCATTCCAGGTTTTAAAAGATATCTTAATGGTAGAAATTGGGCACATCAGCTGCCCAATTTTATCCAGGACTGTTTCTGAATTGTTTTTACTGTGTACTTTCTAAATTTGACGTAAGTATTGATAGTAATGGTTTTGCAAAAGAAAATTTATTTATTCCTTACTAAATTTAATAAGTTCCTACTTCGGGAAAAAACGACCATTCTCAATTTCCTGAGATTTAAAATCAACGGAACTTTTTCCAGATTTGTTAAAAATATTAATTTGATCGTATAAAAACAATGAGTAAAAAATTATTTCCATTCTCAGCCACAGCAACGCGTGGCTGGGTCAGCTAGTTATAACATAAATTATAATTACGATAATGTTTATGATTATGCAAAGAATAATTGTACTAAAATGCAATAATCGCTTTGATTTCGAAGAGGTGGCAGAAAGGTGACTTAATACAGTAAAACAAAATGTCCTGTACTTTAAAGAATTAGGGTTTTAAGTTAAGAATGCATTGTTAAAGAAATAATGCGAGAACTTTATTGCAAATCTTATGGGTCATCCTAAAAAAAAAAGGGCAAAAATGGTTTATATCAATGAAGGTTTTTTCTTTTCGTCCTTCTTCTAGTGTAAAAAAGTTAGTCAACTTTGTGCTGGTCAACCTTAGTAAACAGCACTACTTTTGATTTATTGTTTCACATAGTCAACCCGACAATTTTTATCTTTTCTGAGTAAACTAGATTTTTTTTTTTTTAATTATATTCTATCCGAATTTTTGATTACTGTGTTTCAAACGCTGATAATACAACTTTGTTCTATCGTGATTTTGTGTTTAATGTAAAATTCGTATAGAGTAAGTTGGGGTATCATGCACCGTCAGGTAAAACGCCTCAAAAAATTCCGAAATGTCCCTGATTATTTCCCTGGAACGCTTCGGGATTTCACTTGTTTTCACCCACTCTCTATGAATACTAAGCACTTCGGTAAAAAGTTTCTTAAAATATTGCATGAATAAAGTTGCATGAATGCAGATTTCAAACTGTTGTGAAAAACATTTTTAGCAACCAGTTTAAAGATTAACTATCGTATTTATTAAGTGCATCGGCTTCTGCTGGAGAACGGTTCAACCAGATTGACAAAACTCTTTAAGAGAGCGAGTAAGTCTCTGGATTCCGCATCTGTGTCAGAAACTGCAAGGGGTCAGCGTTCAGTACTAGCTTGCAAAATTATCTCACCTTCGATCGTGGCTGCTGATAGATCTTTTGTGGTAAATCAAGAAGGCGGCGTAGGGTTTCTCTGACGGTTCGAGACTGGTTTTAATTTAGGAGATTTCTGCGTTATTTCTAAGGATTCAAGGATAAACCGGAAGGTTACTGTCTTTCGGCATAAAACGTTCCTGATTCTGCAAGATATGTTACCAGCAGAAATTTCTGTCAATTATTTTTCAGGGAGGTTTCTGTTTTTTATTTTTTTTTTTATTTTTTATTTTTTTGCAGTATAAGAAGAAGTTTTACACACACACACACACACACACACACACACACACACACACACTACAACCGTTGTAAGCGAATTTTTAGAACTAATTAGTTTTCTAGCAAAGTGAAAGTTAAGAGTGACACTTTTAAAGGCTTGATTTAAGTTAGTACTTACGTTTTAATATTCTTTTAAATTATCTGTTTATACAATAAGAGAACATCATAAATAATGTTGTTACCGTTGATTTCAGCCATATTAGCTTGCTATTTGAATGGGAGGTGATTGGGCAATTAACCTTGTCAAAATGGTTATATGCCCCACCTGATTACAGGCTATTTACCTTACATTTAAATCATTTTTCAACATGAATTACAGCTACTTTTGAATTTCCATCCTTGGTCTGCTGATTGGAAGCAAATTTGGAGGAGTTCTAGTTTAATGCTGTTGCAAGAAAATTCACAATACTGTATCTAACCAGTTTCAATATTTTGTACAGTAATTTGTATTTCATTTGATACAAAACTACATTAAAGTTACTTTTCAACATGAGCTGCAGCTACTTTTGAAATGTTACTTCTTGTTTTCTGATAGACTTAGAAAGGAAAAAATAGGGAATTGGAAATCCTTCGAAATTAAATTTTGATTTTATGTTACGAGTCAATTTTGCATTCATGAAACTTAGAAACTAATTACATAAAACTACCAAAGTTTTGCTCCTTAAATTATTTTTTTTTACTTTCTTCTTTGGAAACTGTATATAGCAGTGCTAATTTTAATGGTTTTTCTTGGTTGTAATTTAAAGTGTAATTATACGGCAAAAAATTGCGCAAATTAAATATTCTTTGTACGAGTTTATAACTGACTTGATAATTATTAATGGTTGGACAAGTATGCAATTATATGAAAGATCTTTCGTGTTTCTAAATAAAATATATTTCCCTCTGAAAAGTATTCAAATATTTGTTTGATTGAATTAAACATTCTCTTAATATAATTGTTATCTTGTGCCAGGTAGGCTGGCACAATTAATGCCCAAGCCAGGATTCGAACCCGGGAACTCTCCAGTGCAGTCATACTTCTTTGCGTACCTAGACAAGGCGGCACGCTATTCTCTTAATGAGGCATGAAAACATACGACGGAAGTTTTAGTGTCCATGTCCCTCACTCTCTCTCTCCGATTAGGTTCGAACGTTACACTATTTTTCCTTCAGCACAGAATCTTAATTGGTACAGTCATAGTTGAAACTGTCACCCTTACCCATGTTCTTTCAAGCTTTTATATCGTATTTAAACTAGAAACAAAAGACAATGGGGTAAGAGTGCGTCTTGCTCCCCTCTTAATCCGGCACTGATCCTAATACCCCATCCACACTCTGGGCAAATCATCTACTCTACAGACCGGCGTATTGCGCATTATTTTTGGATAGCAGCAAGAGCATTTTACGGTGTTATTTTACACATCTACGTACATATAAACCTACAGGTATTTTTTTTATCAATTTGTGCATTCAGAAAAAGATAACTAAACTAAGCTGTTAATGACATCTAAGTAAAATTTGTTGCTTTTCGGGGAAAAGTAATTGCAGGCTTGAAACACCATGCCTAGCTTTAAGTAATTGTATAAATGCCGCAAAAAGTCTACTCACTAGTGCTAATTAGGATTACAAACGTTAGCCACCAAAAAATACATTACTCATTTATACTGAAGATCAACATTTTTTCTGCATTAATCTTGAGACATTGTGACTATTAAAGAGATGCATAGAAGAGAACCAGAAAACACACTTGAACTTGAGCACAAAGCTATAAAACCTTTTAGTCGCATAAATGCTAGTCTGAAGATTTCAATTTAACCGTGTATCTTCTAAAATCACATCGTTTAACAACGAAGGTAAAAATACTTGTTCATTAAATTATAGTCCTGAACAGTACACATACCTTCATTGTTTTGATATGCAGACGGTTTTTATTTGATCTCTTTCACCTTTCAACACTTCCTGAAAATTCAAATTCAATTTAGTTCTTATGCTTATTTTATCTTCAAAGCTAAAATGTGATAACCTTACACAATAAGTTCAGTTTTATCGTTTAAGGGTATGAAAAAAAAAAACATTCCCGTTACGTATTCACTCCACTCCAGGAAATACATTTTCTTTAGTAATAGTAATTGAATTTTTCTCGGAAAATACTTTTGCTTTTAAGGATGCATATATCACTCATACGTGTATTTTGACAAAATACTCAACAATCTAACCAGCAAGAAGAGCATTTATTTGGTCTTTTTGTTCTGTGCATTAAAATGGACATTAACTGTGAGAAAATCGGTTGTTTCTCTTTTCTTGCGCAAAAATTCTCTCTCTCTCTCTCTCTCTTATTTATATCTCAATCATTATTTAAAAGAGACCCTCATCTAAACTATTTCTGGTGATAATTCTTACAGCTTCAGAGTAAATAAATGATTATTGTGTTAAAATGTTTCTAAAAAAATATCTTTGTGCTTCACTTCATGAAAGTTTGCATATATTCAAATTAAGTTTATATTTATTGTTTTTATTTAAAACTATTTTAGAGGCCTTGAAATCAATTTTATTTATTTTCTTGCAAACACTGATATTTTCGAAGTTAGGACTCAAATTTTTTTTTACTTTAACTCGAGGATATTTACTCTCTAGTTGTTGAAGATTTATTTTAGACAAGTTTATCTTTTCATCCCATATCCATAATCTGTCATTTTAAATCGTCAAATAAGATTTGATACTATTATTATAAATTGATACATAGAAATTCCGCATCATGTCTGAAATAGGAGGAGCTTTCTTTTCTTTAAAATGCTCTAGTTGTATAAAACTGAGTAGTTCGAAAAAAGTCTACAGGATTATTAAGAAATCCAACAAGCGATGACGAAAAACAACAAATATTAACCCTTAAACTCATTTATCCTAATTGAAGCTTTAAAGTAAAAAAAAAAAAAAAAAGTAGAAAATTTAATTGATGAGCTTCGAGATTACTACAATCAAAATTAGGGAATGTGGAGCAAAGTAAATTAGTTGAGATAATAGTTTGAGACTTTTCAAAAATGAACAAATTCAAAATTTAATTTTAGAAAACTACAATACTTAAAAAAAAGAACAATGAAGTTAAAAACAAAATTGCCCCCCCCCCAAATTTGTCCTTTTGGAAAAAAAAATGGAAAATGTACACTTATTTTTTTTATGGGACAAAGTTAAAAATTAAATATATTTCTAATGAAACAGATTTATTTAATTACATTAAACATTTGAAATCAAATGAATGAAAAAATAAGCGAATAAATAAATAAATAACTGAATAGGTATAACAACAATAAACGAATAACCTTGTTCACTGAATGGATTCATCAAATTATTGAATTGTTTTAACGTTAATAAATAGCTCTTTAATTTTACTGGAAATATCCATGTTGTAGAGACAAAAAAAAAAAAAAAAATCTTTCTAGTTATAAACGTAATTTTTTTCTGCAAAAAGTACAATAACATATATAAATAGAGTAATATTAGTCTTTACCGTGTCTGTGTTCTATTCATAGCCAATGCTCATAACTGAGTAAATATTGTACACATTTTAAAGTCAAATTTACTTGGAAAAAATGTGCAGTTACATGGTTTTATTTTTAAGTGAATCATTTTTAAGACTTATTTACCTACTATTATGCTAGTTTCATTAAATCAATAATCTGCCCCACAGTAAATTCTCTTGTTTCCGCAATATATATTTGTGTTACATAAAGTTATAACAGTTGTAGTAATAGGGATAGCTAACACACACTGTAAGAAAAAGCCAAAACGCCACTAATTATTTTCGGGCAACGTTCCGGGATTTCACAGATTTCTACCACCTGTGAAAGACGCATATTTAAGAAAAGTTTCCTGAACCACTATAGGCTGAATTAATGCACACTAATTCGGAGATATGATTAGCTAATACAAAAGGTTACACTCAATTTCTTTTGCTACGTGTTTCGCCTTCCGCTTCCTTACGTCCCATCAAGATTGACTGAGCCAAAATGATGGGATTGGTCAGTTGGGGGCTATTTGTGCTAGAAAAATATTTTTTGTACTAAAATGTATGAAATTTAATTTTAAGTATGGTGAAAAATAAGTTATTGCTGATACAGCAATTTCTGTATTTTTTATGAATTTTTGAAAAACCTATAGTTTAGATTTTTTCATGAGTTTATGTTTTTGCTTAAGTCATCCCGCCAAAAGTATAAAGGCCACTTTTCTAAAATTTAAACAAAAATGATGATAAGTTGAGTACAAATTGATGAGAGATAAGTTGAGTACAGTATCACCTTAAGATAAATCTAGAAAAATAAATTTCTTCACAAATTCAGCAAAAATGTACCGGGAAATGTTTATTGTAATGAACTTCATTTTCACACCTTATTTGTTTTTATTATATATTGATTGAATCTTCTTCATAAATAGAATGAAATAATCAAATAATCATACCTGAATCAGGCAACGCATCTGAAGCTTGGGCACCAGTTTTCTGCAACTAGAATTTTGTACAAATGCTAATTTTGTTGCCTGGTGCTTTTGTTTCCTGATAATTTTAGAATCAAAGTGACGGATGAGTCAGCTTCCGTTATATGGTGGCCTTACTCCCAAGTAGAGCCCCTTGAAAAAGACAGGCTGACTTATCCGACATTTTGGTTCCAAGACAGAATTGGATCCAACCTCGTTTCTAGTATTTATAAATACGTCATAATATTCGCTGGTTGCTAAGTCGTAAAATAATTGATGATAAGTTGAGTAAAATGTCACTTTTGGTAAATTTTGAAAGATAACTTCGTTTACAAATTCAGCTAAAATGTATCGGGAAATGTTTACGGTAATAAACCTCATTTTCATACCTTATTTGTTTTTAATTTGTATTAATGAAATTGTATTCATCCACAGAATAAAATAATCAAACATCAATCGGGCAACACACCTAAAGTTTGGATACCAGTTTTCTGCAATGAGGCTTTTGTACAAATGTTTATTTTTTTCGCCCGATAATTTTGGAACCAAAATGTCGGATAAGTCAGCTCCCCTTATATAGGAGCCTTACTCCCAAGCGTAGCTGAAGTTTTGCGCGTCATGGCCATGTGATCTAACTGCAGAGCTTGCTCTTGTTTTTTTTTTGTTTTATTTAGGGGTTTTATTTTTTTCTTCCTTTCTACTCCCCGGACGTTTTGCTGTGTTTATTTAACGTTACATATGAGTGTGTGTTTGGTTTAATAAAAGCAGTGAGTTTTTTTTTCTTAAGTGTTTTGCACACCACGGGGAGCAAAACGTTTTTTTTTTTGTGCTATTTTAATTAAATAAATAAAGCACATGTTTTTTTGCATCACATTTGTTTTTGTTAGGTATTGGCGGTTAGAATGAAATAAATAGAGACAGATAAGAAAACTCAGTGATGCATCGTATAGGTAGATAGATAGATAGATAGATAGACAGATATTGATGGTACAAGAACTATTTTTTTCGAATTAATACTTATGTAGATAGAAAAATATAGTCAAATCCAATCAGAAGTAGATAAGTATAGATCTTATAGATAGATAAATAGATATATATATAAATATAGAGGTCTTATAGGTAGGTGGTCAATAAGAGATAGATAGGCGCGCCACTTAAGGGACTTCAACGGGGGGGGGGGGGGTCTCCGACACGACTTTGAAAAAAATAATACATTCACATAAAAGTGGACGTGCTGCTTGTTATTTTCCGACAACATGAGCAGATCACACCTTTTGCCTCCATCCACCCCCTCTTTTGGAAAAATTCCAAAAGACCGTACTGGAGAGAGATCGTATATTGAAATATATATTCTTCTAATGAGTTTTTGACTCTTTGTACGAATAGAAAAAAAATTACTACCTCAATTTGAAGGGTAAAATATATATTTTTTTCCTCTTTTTGCAAAAAAAAAAAAACAATTTAACTACATTCGAAAATCTACGCTTAAAAAAGCACTTAGTACAAATTATTTTGTATTTTAACCGTGCTGGTAAATGATGAACACGTGCTGCCATCTAAGCCATAACGGTTCAAGCAGCCTGCGATAACAAATTGTAAAAATTTTCAAAAATAAAAATACCTCTCTTCAATATCTTATCTTATATATTATTTCTGTGGATTATTTTTCTGCCAGTAAGCGAGATCTTTCTTATCTCTTGATGAAATTTCCCCCTCATTTTAAAACTTATCAGTTCGGCTACTGACGAACTAGACTTACGGTCTAAAAATCAAGTTTTTGGAAACGCCCCTTGCTGTTGCAAATCCCTTATGCAGCCTGTAGTTCTTATGCAGTTTTTTTAAAAAGCAAAGTTCTAATACAATTTTCCAATTTTTTGCGTCGCTTTCGGCAAGAAAAAAGAATGAAATTAACCTGTGTGTGTGTGTTTTTTTTTTTTTTTTTTTTTTAATAAAGCTTAAAAGCACTGGACTTAGTTGTTCGGTTAAATTGATAAGTTTTTTCGGTAGAGCGTCTGAACTTCAGGCAAGTTCGGGCTATCCGACATAATAGCAAATTTACATTAATATTACGCTTTACATGTACTCATAACATACAACAGAAAACACACGTAATAAAATAAATGCGATGGGAATTCTACTTGGTGTTTCGACTCCTTTATGCAGGCTACAGTTATTATTCAGATAAGTTCACTGTTAATCGAAGGGTGTTCTTCCTTTTTCTAAAGCTTTGACTCCGTCTAGACTACTAAGCATAATGTAAGCATAAAAACGTATTTGATTTGCCTGAAGGGAATCCTTTTTGTGCAGAAAAACATTTTCATTGTATGCTGAAATGTAGATTTTTCTAACAGCAGTGTTCGACCTTTTGTACAAATGAAAAAATACTACGCCAAATTGAAACTACGAGTTTCACACACTAAACCTTTAATTATTTATTCGAATGCGATATAAAGCATTAAAATTATTATCAGCTTCATTATTAAGAAATCATTCTCTACTCCTCTGCTTTCGGCTGAAAAAAAAAAGACATTTTGTCTACGTTCGAAAAATTACACTTAAAAAACGGACTCAGTTCAACTGGTTTTGGTTTTGAATTTTAAGCGTTCGATTAAAAGAAAAACATGCGCGGGCATTTAAGCCGTAACGGTAAAAGCAGCCTGCTACGGGGAAATTGTTCAATATTCAAAAATAAAAACTCTTATTTTCAATCGAATTTATTACTTCATTAGAATGTTTGTTTCAATCGCTGCGTGAGATCTTCCCCATTCTTTAATCAAATTCCATGTCTTACGAATAATTTTAAATCGTTTCATGCTGGCTAATGACAAAACATAGACGCACAATCTTATTTTTTTCGGCAAAAAGCTTTTTTTGATGTTTATTATTACGCATTCCTTCAATGAATAGCGTTCTAAAATGAAGGCGCAATTGCTAGGTCTGTTGCAGTGTCGTGCTGTTAATCAGAATGGCACCAGTTCGAATTCATGCCACTAAATATCTCTTTAACGTTTCTTTTTTTTCCGTCAGATGTTCACATGGGCAGGACTGTATTTGCCACAACCTGTTTTTTCACATGCAAAATTACTGCTTTTTCACGAGTCACTCAGCCACACTTTTAATGATATTTATGTTTGCATTGAATATACGTACAACCAAAAGGTGAGCGATGATCAAATTATCACAACGTTGTATTTAACGAGGTTTTGTGTCTGGATGTATTCAAATTACATGCATTCTCTTGTGCGCTTAATTTTTTTCGTTCTTCTTCATAATGTTCTTTCTTTGAAATTTTTAAAGAGCGTAATGCCTTATGACACGATACGAAGCACAGTGCGGAGTTCAGCACGGGTCGACTAGTAATTCTTATACTTGTACCCGACTAGGACCGAATTTTAAATCGCAACACTCACTTTCATGCGAGCGAGCGTACTAGATTATATGATGAAACTAATCGTGCTGTTAACGATGAAAGTGGTTTCCGTTCTTTCTATAGCTGAAGCTAAAAACCATACTGGTGGTTTTACGTTTTTTTTTAAATTAACAACAGTAATTTCAATTAATAATTGAACTTTTTCACTGAAATTTCAAACCTTACAATCGCTTATAATCTACGTAAGTCCAAAGCGAGAACGTTAACTTAGAAAGAAAAAAAGCATGTATGTTTACACGAACACTTTTTTTAGCATTTATAATTTTCTCTAGTAATCATATTTTATTTTATAAGCAACTAAATCAGGCAAATACTGTTGTCTCATGTAAAAACCATCAGTAAACTAAACTTCTCCGAAAAACGTTTCGTCCATGCGGTAAGCCGAAGGCTGGTAAGAGCTTTGGCCAAAGCGGGTGATGTACAATGTATCGTCGCTTCAGATCAACAGTAAGACATCTAATCCCGGGTATAAAAATAAGATATTCTACTGTTAGTCCAGTCAATAGGTAGGCGAAAACGGGCCTGCCTTATAAAAAATGGGGCAAAAGATTTTTTTATTTTATTTTGTACAGTCATAGAAAAAAAAAAAAAGAAACACTTTTAATTTTTCGGCCATTATACATGCCAGAAAGATAAGAAAGGTGCCATCCGATATTGTTAAAAATCTTCTTTAAAACTACGTATATAAAATTTTGGTAAGGTACCATATACAAAGTAAAATTAGCACGAAGTCTTGATTTTCGAATGAGAACCCATATTTTTTGCTACATAATTATGTTGGGACAGCAAAATGCAGCCTGGGTACGAAATGTCATTGCATTCTGTCCACTAGAACAAAAGTTATTGACGAAAAACGATTTAGGGACCGTCACCAACGCTACTTTCAAGGTCACAGTTTATCACGTAACGGAATGTAAGCAAAGGAAAGATAGAGGTTATCTAGTTCAATTCATGATTTTTCTCCTTTTTTTCCCATTTCGATGTTTTTTTTTGAAAACCAGTTAAAATATTCACTGATTTTTTTCTACCTGGTTTAACTTTTGAAAGATGGACGGGTTCTGGCTGGTTCTTTACATAGATCGTTGTTTAATAAATCGAGTAATGGAACTTTTGACTTTTCATAATATTAACCTATTGGATAGCTTATTAAATCATTTAGCCATTAGCCTCATAATGTAAATATTGAATCTTATACTTAGAAAAATGATATAAATGTGTTTAATAAATGTATTGCACCTATGTTACTGGTTTATTTTGGAATGAATAGAAGTTCTTTTGATATAAAATGGAATTTGTGTTTTTAATTTCGCCGACATCGGAAGAAGTTTGGGACATCGCATACAAAAATATAAGAAATATACCGCACCACCGCACAACGTATCGTAGTATCAATCTAGAAAATAAAACAGAGACAGGAAAATATAAATACCCGTTTATGATCAAACCTTTCATACTGGAACTTTATTTGGGAATAGTGAATTAACACAGTGGACAAACACAGTAGTTATTCTAGCGACTTTTTTGCTATCAAAAAACGAGAATTGGTTTCAAATCCATATTTGATGCGAACGATTTCAATTCGTTTCGTTATTGAGAAAGCAAAACACAATCGGCGGTTTTAGTTAAACATATAATGGCTCTTAAAAGCGATTTGGGCAAGTAATTCTCCAATGATGTTTCCAGCAACGATATTCGAGATGGATCAAACCTGTAATTTAAAAAGACAAAAGTTACTTCAGCTTAAAACTGAAATCAGACTTCTTGTAATTTCTCGAATAATATATCTCTGCTCTTGCAAACTAATCATAACGCTAATTGAGTTTGTTCTGCGCAAACGAACGTTTACGAAAGTAACAGACAGCAGCCCCCCTGTGCTCGGCTAGTGGAGTAGAGAAACGATTATTCCCCATTTTCTAACAACCAGTTTTGAAGGAGTGGTTTACTTTTCCACCTGAGGTGTGCCCGGCTGGCAGTGGAGTGGAGATCTAGGAAGTTGGACCTAGCCCATATTTTTCTTTAGGAGGGGAAGGGTGTTGACCAATCGTGGTCGCTGAAAGTGATGTCATTCTTTTTGGAGCGCGAAAATATCCGAATCCTTTAGCGTCGCATTTTTCATTGCATTGGAATTGGAAGTTGCAACTGTTTTTTGTGAAGGGGAAATGGCAGAAACGAAGCGCGTTTCAAAAGAGCAACTCTGCATAATGCTGGATTGGATGGAAGACAATAATAAGTTATTTACTAACCAATTAACAAATGACTTCACCAATCAGGACAAAAAAAAGATGTGGACTGCATTAACCGCCACTTTGAATGCACAAGGAGGGTGCAAAAAGAGCACAGACAAGTGGATGAGGGTAAGTACCTTAATTGTTTTCTTTTCGTTAAATTAATTGAAAATATATGTAATAGAGATTCACTGAATATTGGGCAGACAAGGCCGAATGAAAATTACAATACAGTACCACAGTAAAAAATTAATTTAAACAGTTGCTTATTAATTTTATCACATTAAAAGTAATTCTCATGTAAAAAAAAAAAAGACTCCAAAAGTTTAAAACTTGTTAAGAAACAACCTAATTTAAATTCACCATTGACTTCAAAGTTTAATAATCCTTGAATTTCATTTTTCAAAATGATGATACACATATTTATCAGTTACCAAAGAGATTAACACAGCAGAAAACCTATTGAATAATTTGCATTTTGCAAGGTCCTTCATCTATGATATAGCATGTTTTGACCATGATTATCAGATATCAAATCATCTCTCCCGAAAGAAATTATTGTTCTACTTATGCAGCCATATTCCAAACTTAGGACAAACGTAAACTGAATTATATTTACTATGTGCATTTACTTTTTATTTTGGATGAATTTGGTTTGTGTATAACAACTACAGCAAAATTCCTCTAATGCGGACACTAACGGGACAATATTTTTTGTCCGCAATAGAGAGGTGTCCGCAGGACAGGGGCTTAATAATGTTATTTGCATTAGAATTAAAAATTGTCTGCATAAGAGAGGTTTCACTGTATATGTAATCTACTTGAAATACACCGCTAAAATTATGAAGTTTAATAAAAAAAATGTATGTATTTTTTTTTAAAGTAGCCAAATAATTTATGTTTTAAATTTGGAGAAAATTCAAATATTAGTTTGAAAAAAAATTAAACAAGTATTTGGCCAAATATTCAGTTTGAATTTTACTGGAATATTCGATGTTCACTGAATCTCTACTCTGTAATAGAAATTAATCACATTATTTTTAATCACATAATAAGCTTCTATTGTTCTACATAGTCAATCATTATGTTAAAAGCTTAATAATCCTTAAATTTTATTCTTAGATTTTTAAAATGATGATACACGTACAGTGAAACCTGTGAAAAACGATAATATCTAACAAAAATCTGTCTATAACAATATTTTTTTTTGGCCCAAGCAAAATGTCAGCATGAATAATCTAACTGTCTATAACGATAACCTGTCGATTGATAACCTGTCTATTACGATATTTTATTTAGGTCCCAACAGTATCATTGTAGACATTTTACTGTATTTATCAGTTTCCAAAGAGATTAACATAGCAGAGAACCACTTGAATAATTTGCATTCTGCAAGGTTCCTGATGAATTTTAAACTTATTGGAGTACTAGTATAGACCTCCATTACCATATAATAGATTTTAAAACAAAATTCCAGATGAAATTTAACTACACTATTTAAAAAATTTAGTTTGTCAAAAACAAAGCAAAAGTTATTTTAAAGATTAACAATAAACAATGAAATAAAAGGTATGATTTATCAAGTTGTAATTAAAACAAATTGTATCAATCTAATACAGTTCTAGTCAAATTTTGTGCAATAATTTCTATTATTAAAATATTTTTATAGCATTCCCGCCCCCCCCCCCCAAGTATTTTTTTACCCAAAGTCACAATCTTTTTCTTACTCCTAAAAAATGATTCAATTTTATTTCTTTTCATTGTTATAATTATGGTAAAATTTGAATCTGCAAAAACTAAGGTTTTAAAAATTTGCAATCAAGTTTTCAAGTGATTAGGTTACGATATGATTGAAAGGGTTTTTTGTTATGAGTCAATGAATATTCATCTTAAGGATCCCTTAGAATGTTCCTGACCAAAAGTAAGTTGTCCTACACTAATATGTGATACAGAAAAAGTACATACAATACAGTCAATAACAGTGGCGCAGCGAGGGGGGGGGAGGGTTTGGGGGTGAAAACACCCCCCAGAGACATTGGTTTGAACATAAATGCAAATTCTAATACATTAGTTTATGCATATGAGAGGGCTATTTTGATCAAAAAATCACCTTCAAAAGGTATTTTTGATCACCCCTTCCCCTCCAGAAGGTGGTTTTGATCAAAAACTCCCCTCCAGAAGGAGTTTTTGATCAAAAAACCACCTCTAGAAGGTATTTCTGGCTGCGCTAGTGGTCAATACATAGAAGACAGTCTTATTTTATGAATATAGCAATTTCAAATTATTGCAGTTATCATATGCTTGCACTTTTTATCAATTGTAAAATGTGTCTTGAACGATATTTAATTTTTGCAACTACTTGGTATTGACTGAGTACCAAGTGCTCGGTAAATTTGCAGAGTAGCTACCGAGTACTCAGTTACCAGGGTTATCATACATCAAATAAACGCGATAATAAATCACGAAAGAAATTAACAATCAATTTGTGCAGAACTGCGCAGAAGCATAAACTAAATTAGCCAATGACTATATTTGCTTTTGAACTTCTGATTGTGTTATTCGTTTTTAGCTTTTACTTTTTTACATTCAATCTGGGCATTTTACATCTTTCGTGGTTACAATGCCACCCTATTCCGTGGAAAATTGGGAGTTTACTTTACTGATTAATTACAAAAGCACAATATAAATGCAAATTCCAACGTGTGACTAAAAAAATAAATAACTGTAATCATGTAACATCACGTAAATCAAATGCATTAATTGTTGAACGCATGTATATTCTTTCACCTGCAAGCGCTTGCCGTTGATAGTAATGCATTAGCACTTGCACAGGAACGGAAAAAGCCATTTCTCTACTGCTCCGAGGCAGTCGGCAAGTGTAGCGACTAAAAGCAGTTCGGCCGCAAGCGCGAAACAACCAATGGAAGAGGAGCACACCCCAAGTCGAGAGAGAACTGGTTAGCAGGGAAAAATAGGGAAAATTTCTCCCTTTCGGCCGATTTCTCCACTGGCCGTCCCGACTCCACTAGCCGAGCACAGGGGGGCTGGTTGGGGTAGAGCCCCTTGAAAAAGACAGGCTGACTTATCCGACATTTTGGTTCCAAGACAGAATTGGATCCAACCTCGTTTCTAGTATTTATAAATACGTCATAATATTCGCTGGTTGCTAAGTCGTAAAATAATTGATGATAAGTTGAGTAAAATGTCACTTTAGGTAAATTTTGAAAGATAACTTCGTTTACAAATTCAGCTAAAATGTATCGGGAAATGTTTACGGTAATAAACCTCATTTTCATACCTTATTTGTTTTTAATTTGTATTAATTAAATTGTATTCATCCACAGAATAAAATAATCAAACATCAATCGGGCAACACACCTAAAGTTTGGACACCAGTTTTCTGCAATGATGCTTTTGTACAAATGTTTATTTTTTTCGCCCGATAATTTTGGAACCAAAATGTCGGATAAGTCAGCTCCCCTTATATAGGAGCCTTAGGTTGGGGCACCTACGGTAAAACTGCACTCAACATACCGACAGCGGAATTTCCAGAGACTGCAATTTCATCTTAGCAGAGACCGCAGCCGTCTGGATTAGGTACGGATCTTGCTGGCGGCAGAAGTCATGTCATTGAAGCTGAGAGTGCGAACAAACTGGTAGGTAAAGTAAATTTATCTGCTGTATGTTTACGGCCTCTCGCTGGTGAAATAATTTTTTTTTAATCATCCACTTTGTTGGCACTCTTAGCTTCAATGGCTTGACATCTGCTTCGTTTCGCGTTTGATCCAAGCTCAGGACTGTTATTCCCTTTGTTGTAATGAAACAGAACAGTTTTAGAATGCGATATCTGAACCCCTAGCCCAGGCCCGTGTCCAGGATTTCATAAAGGGAGGGGTTTTGGTTTCAATAATTTTTCATTCATTTCTGCATTTTCAGGAAAACACAACGGTGTGCCAAAAAATTATTCATTTCTGTTTGATGGTCACAATGAGGGACAAAACGGGGAGTCAAATTCCTAGAAGATTTCGCTTTAAGTAATATTACCATATCTGTTATTGTATTTTTTTCGGTGGAACGTCGTTTATCGGCCCTCATTTAACCGGGATAAAATTTGTAGAGTTAAAAGATACCAAACCAAACCCAGTGGCACCTTAGCCCATGGGGACTAAGGCCTACTATGCTCATCTCAGTCTTCCTGACCAAGGGCTCTGCGGTGCTAGACAGATGTTCCGGTTAGGTGGTCAGCCTAACGCGTAACCTCCAGGGTTTAGTTCCCAAGCACTCTTGGTGCTCAGTTTATCGGCCCACCAAAGGGATGAACGGCTAAGTCAACACATAGGGATAGAACCCGGACCTGTGGCGTGGAAGTCTACCACTGAGCCACAAGGGTTCAAAAAATATATACGCACTTAAATAATAATTGTAAATTATGATTGCTGCAAGAACGGAATTGTAAATGCGACAAATATTCGGTGTTTGTTTTGATTAAACATACAACTCTTGAATAGAACATACAATATAAAGTATAGAACTACTAATTTAACAAACAATATGGAGATTTTGGAGCGTCACACTGACACCGCTGCAGCTGAATTATAAATGACTAGCAAAAATACCCGGCGTTGCCTGTGTCAGTAATACTTATGAGAAACAATCGTTACTTGCCCTTGTTTTCTGTTTTAAGAGAAAGAATTCAAAACAAACCTTTTTGACGTGATTAAAAATCGACCTTCTTCCTTACTCATTAAACTAAGATAGCAATAAGTATAAAGAACAAAATAGTATTCAATTAGAAACGAAAGCACGACATTTAAGCATGTACAAATTTGAAGAATTTCCGAAATATGAAATTAAACTTTACATGTTTAAAAAGATTTATCTGTTAGTTTTTTTTTTTTTTTTTTTTTTTTTTTTTTTTTTGAGCAATCACGATTGCTTATTGTTCTCATTTGACCATTTTTGGTGTCCGTGCCTTTTTCAACTTGGACCAGAAGCCTTTGCAGCACCACCGTCTGCTGGCGGCGCGGCTGCTCCAGTTTTGAGTTATCCGCTTCTCCTGGTCGGAGGCGTCCATGTCCTACACACACGCACGCTCACACACATACACACACACACGCCTACGTGCATACACACAGGTCTACGCACACACACAACTATGCACAAGTAACTGCCCAGGAGGAGAGGCAGACTTGGGGGGAACAGGAGCCGTTTCTAGAAACAATAAATCCAATGAGTAGGATCCTGTCTCAGTTCGTGATTGCGAAAAACATAATTTGTATTCAAAATTTCAGAATTCAAATTAATTTTCTTTTTTTTTAAATCTAAAACCTTCTCTGTATGGCTATTGATGTACGAACTGTTTTAAAAAATGTAACCGCCCGTGTTCCCCTTACACTTGCTTTAGTTATTTTGGGAAATTTCAATTTTTGTGGGCACTTGGTGCGGTTTAAAATCTTACCAAATTTGCGAGAATCATTTTGGGACACTTTCGATAATACTCCCCCTCCCTACTATTTTTTATTATAGAAATATTGTAACGGATTCGGTGCGACTTCCACTTTCTTGAAATGAAGACACAGTTCTTGATAAAAGCACAGGAAATTTATTTACACTATGTACAGGAAAGATCGTCAACACTTGCTAAATTATTCATCAGCAATTAAGCAATTATCACACAACACCGTAAACTCAACGTTTACACACGTATTTACTTCCAAATACGAAAACAACACAGCGAAATGCCTCGCTATAAACAGAGCAAATACACACTCCCAGTTCGAAATCCTCAATCGAAACTAAACTGTTTATCCATCGCTAACGGCTTTTATACACCGAAAAGAATTTTCCACAACATTCTTACCTCTTCGCGAAATCCGTAGACCGTTATCAAATTTTATCAACGAACAAAAAGGAAATAGAGGGATCGTATACTTTAGCCGAATGAAAAAGGGGTTGTATATTCATTACGGGAAATTATTTACAGGTTACGTTACTACAATAATTACTATTTACAGGATTTGTAACAATATTGTTGCCAGATGCTGAGATACTTTTGGTCAAAATAAAATGGCGCTAAACGGTTTCATCCGAAATGTTTCCAAAATAAGTAGTAAAAATTGGCGATTGTTTGAAATCGTGCAAAAAGAAAAAATTATGGAATTTTTTGTGCGGTTTATGGATTTGCCTAATTTAGTTGTTGAATAATTTTACACAGTATTTTTTTTTTTTTAAGTATCTTTGATTGGCCATATTTTGTTTATATGGTGAAAGCTGAGAAACATTATTACTTAGTCTTCGGCTTCAAAAACAGCGACAGGGGAAAAAACTGCCAAATGCATCAGCTACTGACATCTTTCTGAAAAAATTCTGGCGATATTTCTGCTGGTTGGTTGGATATAGTGATCAAGTGTCCAATCAGCATAAATAATAATAATAAACCATTAATTACATAAGTTCCGTTTAAAAGTAAAATGATCAGCCAAATCCATTTATTTTTAGCCAATCTTGTGGAAAAACGTTACTTTAAGATTTGACTTGAGAAAAGCTTCAAAAAGTCAGACGAAACGCAAAAATATTCAACAATACAATAATTCTTGGGAGTTGGGATGACACACTAAATAATGACTTGGGTTGATGAAAACCTTCAAACAGGGAACAAAAAAGCTCATAACTCGTTTTTTATACAACTTAGAAACTTCGAACAAATGTTATCTTCAGCAGAAAAATTGGCGCTTTCGATGGACATATAATGTTAATATGTGCATGTTTTTTTCCACCCCCATATTGGGGCATTTATGCGAAAATTGGGACTAAAATTGGAATAAAAATTGAACTATCAATCGGATTTTTTTCGAACTGGTCTATAAACCTTCCCAGTACCAAACTGAACAAACGGTGAAAGTTTCAGCCAAATCTGCCGGGTAGTTTCCGAGATCTTAGGGAACAAATTTACCAAACTTCATTTTTATATATATAGATAAAGTATTTTCTAGAAACGGTACTATTTAGATTTGTTAGAAAACTTTGTCTTTTTTTTTTTTTTTGCTTTAATCTATACTAATATTATAAAGAGAGAGGGCGGATTTTTGTGTGTTTATATGTTCGAGGTGATCTCTGGTACCACTGCACTTATTTGAAAAATTCCTTCACTATATGAAAAGTGCTTTCTTACTGAGTGACATAGGCTACAATTCGAAAAAAATCCAATAAATAGTTCTTTTTACTTCCTTTTACAAACGAACTGATATGTGCATCACATGATTTCCTTTTACTCCAATTTAATGTCATTTTCCCATTATTGGATATTTTAATGTGATTCAATAGTTTACTCTCTGAAAAAAGATATCTCTCTTTTTCCAAATTATGATTTTAGTCGAAAAAGAGAAGCCATTTCTAAATTTCTAGGAAACTTAAAAGGGGATGGTAAAAAAAAAAAAAAATGCCGTGCACAAGCTTCAACATTCAAGTTAATTTTAAGCCAAATTTGCACTTTTCTTCATTTGGTTTATTATTTTTCACCAATGGGAGGGGTTTAACCCCTAAAACCCTCCCCTTGGACACGGCTCTCCCCTAGCCTATCGCAATAATTACACGTGCCACATTCGGACCGCGAAGGTGGTCCGTTGCTTGCTTAAACTAACAGATCAGAAATCACAATAAGTTTTAATGTCATACAGTTGGAGCAGAGTATTCAGAAATTGGTTTCTGAAAAACTTGCATTTAATAAAAGAAGCATCCTGTAGTTGATAACAATTTTTTATTATAACTTTCTTTCTTTTACCATATTTTCCATGTTATTTAGAAAAGAGGAAAATATTTTGAAATTTTATCTTTGGCTTCCGAGAGTGATTTTAATGTGAAGTGTAGGGATAATAACACAGAAAGTAAATAGTAAAATAGTCTTTAAGTAATAATTAAAAATAGACAAAAACTCCACTTAATCTTACATCCAATTTAATTTTTTGTTAAATCTTTGACGAAGTCAAAAAAAAAAAAAGTTCACAATTAGCCACAACAACTAATTTTGTCGCGTGCAAAATTCAGGATCAAAGCATGCAGCCCACTACTGACACTCTGACGACTGACATGTACTGTCCTAGATTTGAACATATCGAAAAGAATTCAAACACTTTACAAAAAAAAAAAAAATCGTAGAAATCAGCAAACTGATCTAAGTGCAAATATTATTTACTGACCCATATGGATACTGTTAAAGGAGAAATTTCACGATGTCGTTATTTTTCGATTGCTTTTTCCTGATTTAGACAGGGCAATAACTTTTTCCTTTTAGCAAACTATCACTGAGACCAGCCATTCTACACTGCCAATTGCAACATGACTAGCAAGAAAATTAAGTTTTTATTGTATGTTCGGGTAAAACATTTGGATATGTTAATTCTTTTCAGAGTTATTGTTCTACAAAAGGAATATACTGCAATGGCTAAACGCAGGGGGAAAAAATCAGAAGTATTTTATGGGTAGCTTTCAATTTAAAATATTCTGTAAAAAAATATTTTATTGGACAATGGAATAGTGTTTCGCGTTATTTACATATTGACGTTTAAACTATATCCACATAAAACGGACGACTGCAATACTGTGTTGTTCTGCTGCAGAGACAGCGAATCAATTTATACCTTTAAAAATTCATGGACGTAATTCTAATGTAGAAAAACCACGTTACAGTTGGTCCGCTTATTTTTTTCGAACAGTTTTGTTATTTTTTTACGAAGAAACCAACTTTCATAATTTCAGTTTTAAAAAGGTATACTGTCCCCTAAAATGGAAAAAAATGAATTTTAAAGCATAGCGCAAAATCTACTGAATATTTTGAGCTCAAATTTTGGATTCCCTCATAAAAACTCTTCTAGATTGTATTTTTGTTAAAATTTAATATGGTTTTAGATCATATTTTTTTCAAAAACATTTATCATAATTCATAAAAAAATCTATATTTACATTTTAGCTTTTGTTAAATGATGTTTTTATAATTGGCTCGTTTCATATTTTTAAATGAAAAAAAAAAAAAAAAACAATCTTTGCCGTACCTAATCTAGGTTTTGTGTTAAGTGTAAAAATATCAAAATACGTTTTAACATTACGACATGGAGTTTTCAAAACTCAATTCTGAAGTAACGGCTGGATCAAATTAAACAAAATTTTGCATGAAAAATTAAGAAGGAATGCTGATCACAAATATGTGAAAAAAAGGGGGGTTCTCATTGAAAATTTCGAAGTTGATGCTCGATTTAATATGAAGACGACCCTTTAACAACATTTTATTAAAATAATTAAGTAAAACACATTATACCTAAAAACATAACATCTTACACGTGTCTCTAGTGTCAATAGTCTTTGAATACAAACAAGTCTTTCGTTTTTTTTTCTATGACTGTACATATTGGCTCCCAACATGGAAAAACCAAGTTATCCAACACGAAAGACCCCTGGAGAAGTTTTGGGGACCGAAAGACCGGAAAAACTCATTACTTTTTCTTTTTTTTTTCAAAATATCTCAGAAATAGTTAAACTTAGCAAAAAATTTCAAAAATAAAGTTTAAAGAACATTAAATTTTCTACAACTTTCATACTTTTTTTGTGGCATTGATAGAAAGCGTGCTACAACTTCTTGAAAGTAGACATTTTTCTGAACTACAGCATGGCGTGTCGAAGAACGGAGAAATAAAAGAATCCTGCTGTGTGACCTTGGAAAATATGTGTCTTTCGTAGCTGAGGGAAAGATACTAAGCTCCACCTTTTAATTTACCATAATCTAGAGCTCTTATACATAGAACCTAGTTACAGGGCTGTCAATATCAAGTGCGTGCACAAGGGGTCAGAAGAGACACCTGTTGATCCGGGCCCGAACCTGAAGGGGGCTCGAGATTTTTTAAATGAGGAGTGAATTTATATTTGGACCTATTTTGGTTATACCCTAATATGTTTGTCGGAACTAAATTGATGTTTATGCAGTGACGAATCTGGGGGAAGGGATATGGGGCAGCAGATTGCCCCACTCCCCTCCAGTGTTGTAAATAGAACTCCCATGGGGACAGGGAGCGCATGAGGTTTGAGGTTTCATTATCCAGAAAAAAATATTACAATGAGTTAAAATGGGGGACGAATTTTTTCATTAATTTCATTATTTCTCCTAAACCCTCCTCTTACACATTCTGATTAATAGTCTTAATGCGTTACATGCACATTTAACTTTGTCACCAACCCTTGTGTCCGCATATTTATTGTTTTTCCAAGGTATTTTTAGGAGGACGCTTATAAATCATACAGGAGGTGCACTTAAGTCTATGTACGCCACTGCCCCCTCATACAAGAACCCCTAACCCCTGGCATCCTTAAAGATTGCGTAAAAATTCTGTTTATGGATTTCAATTTCTACTATTTTCGCGAAAAAGCCCTGAATTCACTTCTCGGTATCGTCATCTAAAATTTTATTTTTGAACATTTTATTTCAGAAAAAAAATCACGATAGTCTGCTTCTCGAAACGTGTCCCCTAACGTCATCAAAGATGGAATACAATTGCGTTTTCAGGACTTAATTTTGAAAATTTGTATGCAGATTTTCAAAATTTATTTGCATTCAAATTAGCATTTTGTTAGTAGTAATACAACTAGAATGTACGAGTTGTAAAAATTATGTATCTCGATTACACATAATCTGTTATTGGTATCTGGTGAGAAAAACTTCTGCCACTGTAAAAAAAAAATCTGAAACATTACTTATTATTTTCGTGGAACGTTGCGGGATTTCACGGGATTTCACCTATTTCCACGTAAAATCAAGTTTTTTTGCTAAAAAGCTTCTTGAACTGCATCAAGTTGCACGCCTCATTGGTGCGAAAATATTTTTATCCACCAGTTTAGAGATTAACTGAAGTGTGTTTATTTGGTGTATCGTCTTTAGCTTCGCTGTATGGTTTCCAGGTTGACTGAGCACCTACTGAGAGGAAATTAGTATCTGGATAACTGCAACCTCTCAGGCAACGGAGTTGCTTGGTTCTAACTTGCAATTCTGTCCTAGCGCTCTGGCCACAGTTGCAGTCAATTGTAATAAATCTACCGAATATCTTTTGGAAGCTTTAGACTGGTTTTAACCGGTGAAATCTTAATACTCTGTAGATAGATTCAAGGCTGATTTTAGGAACGGTTACTGATTTTGGGGGAGAACGGTGCTGGTTTTTTCAAGATATGTTACTGGCAGAAATTGGCCATATCAGCTGCCCATTAATTTCCAGGAACGTTTCTGAATCGTTTCTACAGTGGTCATACCGGAATTGCTAGTGTCTGTGTTACCAGTGTGGGGGGAGGGGGACTTTGAAAAAGAAAAAAAAATCAAGAAACTAAAAATGTTAAATTTCTCAAACTAAAGGTTTTAGTCATGTTTTAATGACTAATGCGCCTTATTTAAGGAGAAATGCTTTTTTTTTCCCGGAGTAGAGGAAAGTTGTTCATTTTCAAAAAGCTGCAGAGAGCTTGCTATTCATGCTACAAAAAAGTTTAATCGTTTCTGATATATTTTGAAAGAACACAAAAAAAGTCATGAATTTTTCCGTTTTCTCGGTCTTTTATGTTGGGAACAATATGTACAAATTAAATCTTCCAACCCATTTTTTGCAAGGTAAAATGTATCTATTGACTGGACTATGTTGCTTTGAAGCGAGGATATATGAGTAAATCATCTTGGGTGGTAACGTAGCTCACAAATTTGGGCTTAAAATTAACAACTTTTGCTCTTTTGCCTTCACTCCAACCTTAAAAATTTGATTTAAACCATACCAAATAATGTATTTCATATCAATCAACCGTAATGTTACGAAATATCATGACAAGTCTCATAATTGCTAGGAAAAGACGGCAACTGAGAGAAGTGCAACTCGCATAAACATACGATCCGCAGTCATCACATCTAATCCAATTTTCGTCAACTGAATCGCTTCATTGATCAGTACACAGTAAGAACGTCCACTCGGCTGCCGTATATTTGTTATGCACTGAAAAAACGATTCAGAAACGTTCCTGGAAAATAATGGGCAGCTGATGTGCCTAATTTCTGCCAGTAACAGAACTTGCAAAAACCAGGAACGTTTTCTGCTAAAATTCAGTAACCTTCCTGAAATTATCTCGGAAGCTTTCTGAAAATTCAGAAATCTTCCCGTTAGGAGCCAGTCGTGTCTCTGAAACTTTAGATTAAACTCAGGAATATATTATATAATAGCTCGGCATCTTCCTGATTTACCAAGGTAGTTCCAAGAGCATTATCGGAAACATGGCCAAAGCTAAGCCAGAATTGCAAGTAAATGACGAGAATTTTACCCGCCTGCAATTCTTGCAAAGCAAAGTAGTCCACACTTATTCGCACCCTTTGGAAGCTTAATTAGCATGGACGGACCGCAATTGAACTGAAGCCGATGCACTCTATAAATACGTTTAGTTAATCTTTAAACTGGGGGCTAAAAATATTTTTGACAACAGTGAAAAGTCTGCATTCGTGCGACTTATAGCAATTCAGGAAACTTTTTGACACGGATACTTGATTTTTCCAGGAAGTGGGTAAAAACCATTAAAATCCCGAAACGTAACTCGGAAATACTCAGTAACGCTTCGGAATTTTTTTACAGTGTGGTTTCGTTCATTTTTAAACTTTCTCGCAACTCTTTTGTGTCGCTTCATATTTGCAGAAAGTTTAATACCCCTTAAACGTTTTTAACTTTATCAACCTTTTTCTCACTAGGGAACCGTGTGATATATCATCTTAAAAAAATCTAATTAAACTAAAATAAAAACAGCATAGTTGGACAAGTTTTGGATTCAAAAATTATTTGCCCTCGTGTCCCCGTTATTAAAAGATGAAGTCTTAAAATATTCCGAAATTCCGAGAAAAGTTACCAAATTTAGCGAATAAAATATATCTTTCATTCACTTTACAGATGGATATCCTGCCACATTCAGACTTTAAACTCACGTGGTACAGTAATGGAAAAAAAAACAAACACTCTCAGTTATTCGGCGATTATATGTGATTAGGAAAACAAAAAGTAGTCATCTGACGAAAATCAAGGTCTTCTTTAAAACTATGTGAATTTTTATAAGGGACTACATACAAAGTAAGTAGAACACAAGCTGAATTTTTAAACGGGAGTCCCTGTTTTTTGCTCCATCAGTGTGTTCCTGAGAATAAAAGCAGCTGGGGAACAAATTGACAGTGCATTCCGACGAGCAGAACAAAATATATTAGCAAAAAACGATTCAAGGACCGCCAAAGGATGGAAAATGGCAGTTTTAAGGTCAAAGCACACCGATCAGTGCAAACGAGTGTACAAACTAGTAATTTAGTTTTTCAAAGGAAACAACTAAATGCACTCGCTACATTCACTTTTCGCAATTAATTGACAATTTTCTAGAGTTTTGTTAAATTTATTTATTCTAACTCAATTTAGCCCGAAAAGAACGTTGTGGTTACAGGTTTAAAAAAAAAAAAAAAAAACCTTCAATATTCCAGTAATTTGCTTAAACTTAGTTGGAAATGTAATTTCCTTCACGCACTAACCCAACCTGAATATACTTTCCGCAGGGGTTCAAAAAGTCCTTACATGTATATTAACTGCTGTTCAGCAAAAATGTTAAAACCAAGGACTTAGGATGAAATTTTCACACCCAAATCCATGCCACTGCCTCTTTTTACCTCTTTTATAATAGCAATGCATTTCATACACGATTTAAGTCGGAAGTAGGGCCGTGGTAGCCCGATCGGTAGAGTGTCAGATTCGGAGCCGGAGGGTCCTGAGTTCGAACCTCGATGGTCGAAAACCCACCGTCGTCATTAAAGGGGACTGGGCGACGTTAAATATGCTCGTGGTCTCAATGTCCTCCAAGTGAAACGATACCTCTGGGGGTGCTAGCACCAGGTAGCTATTAGCTCCTGGACTAGTTCTAAATTCTCATTAACTGTTCGATCCGGTGATGGTGCTGCCATCTATCGGTATATAAAATAATGGAGGCAAGGCACTTAGTATGCAGTCCTCGACATAAATACAGTTGTAGTCAGTTGTGACTCTAAATAGGAATAGGGAGTCGGAAGTGTTAATGTGCCCTTAAATTACAAGCATCCTCTTTTCTGCCCGACCAGGACACGCCTCTTCCATATTCGACCAGGAACGTGGGACTGTTGCGCAGTAGTGAAACATTGTACAATCTTCCTCTTTTTTCACACAGAAATTAAACATCCGTTGTTCTTGGCGCCATGTAACCGGAATTTAATGACGCCAGAGGCGTTTTATTTTGTATTTACCTACCACTTCAAAACTGAGCTGAACTGTTAAGTCTAGCTAATTTTCATAACTAAGGGTCTACCTGCTCCCCGAAGACATGAATTCATTTCATCCAACTATAACCACACATCTAAGACCACAAGTATAAGTCGCGAAATTCAAAGACAGTTTTTATAGATGTCACAAGGTTGATACTTAAAATTGACGATACATATAACGAAAAATTTTAGAAGAGGTTTAAAAAGTTGAATTTTTTATGAAACCAGCTAAAACCTCTGTTGACTTCTTACTTTATAAACGCGTGTGGTAGGGAATTCTAGTTAATGCCCGTAATTAGTCGATACGTGAAGATTCTTCCCGCAGATTCTTACTAGTGTTAATGGGGTGCAAATGCAAAAGCCCTACCCGCTCTTTTAGGGAGGGTCAAAAATTAATGTGAAAAGAAAAGTTTCTCCTAGAGAAGAGGACAGAACACCCCTCCATATTTTTAGACTTGTTTATAGTAATATACCGGAAGATTTTTAGCTTCCTATTTCAACTGAAAGAGGGTGCTCACCCCCCCCCCCCCAAAAAAAAAAAAAAACTTGATAAGTATAGGAAGAAGAGTTAAAAAATACATTGAACTGAAGAAACAATGCTACATATTATAATACATAAATACCCGAGTAATATGCATATACACTGCAATAAAATAATTATTTGCAAAAAAAAAAACAACTGGGGAAATTAAACATTTCTAAATTTGTGACATTTTTTATGCTACTGAGAGATTTTGTAAAATTGACGGGTAATTGAGTACCTTCTCAAAATTTGAATAAGAAGCTAAAACTTTTACAGCACAATACTATCATTAAGTCTTAAAAATATAGAGGGTGTCCTTGACTCTAGCTGAAAAAGTTTTTTGGAACCACTCTAATCTTTTTGGCTACTTCCCCTTCATATTTCTGGAGGCAGATCAAACTCGATTTTTCTTTTTTGTAAGACCAAGGCGTGATAAACAATGGGAACAGAACATCCCCAGAAATATATGTAAAACATTAATACTTTATTAAAATCATGTCTAAGTTTAATTCTAATCTTGATCATATTTGTGAATAGGACTTGAATAAATATAAATAATGAGGCAAGGTGCTTCAGTGCGATGCGACCCAGACTATGCAATATTTGTTCACTGTAAGAAAATGTCAAGACACCTCAGAATATTTCCAGGCAACTTTTCGGGATTTTACGGGTTTCAACAAGTTTCCTGGGAAATTCAAGTATGCTCGTGAAAACTTTTTCTGAATTTCAAGTTGCATGAATGTGGACTTCTCACTGCTGTGAAAAATATTGTAACCCACCAGTTTCAAAATATAATCAACGTTTTTATTAAGTGTTTCAATTCTTCAGGTTCTAGCTTTAGAAGTAAGTGCTGATGCTTATAGGGCTGGATGTTTGCTAGCTTTTCTGCATTAGCTTTGACCACGAATTGAAATTGCAAGTAAATCCAAATGATGCGAAGCGAGTATTCTAAACGTATGAAAGGTTTCTTTACGGAATCCTGTATTTTTCCCCGAATATGTGATCGACTTTTTTTGGAAAGGTTTACGAACTCCGAAGAAAGATTCCATGTCAGTTTCAGTAAAGTCACTCAGTTTTAGCTAGAAACCATCCTGTTTTTGGCCAGATTTGTTATTAGAAGAATTTAGGCACATTAGCTGCCCAATATTTTTCAAGAATGTTTCTAAATTTTTTTCTGGAAAAAGAGTGAAAAAATTGTTTAGCTAACTCTTAGAAAAAAAAAAACAGATAAGGTTTAATGATTTTTCTTTTACTATGGGGGAATATCCCAATGAGTCTCCAAACTTGTTACAGATGTTCATGTAATGAGCTTTGCATGCTTTGAACTCTAGCCCATCAACAGAATGTTTACCAATTAATATTTACCCGTTCCTCTCCTAGTAAAAATAATGGCTATGAAATTAAAAAAAAAAAAAAAAAAAAAAAAACTGGTCGGTGCCGTTACAAAAAAGTGAAGCGTGATGGGAGAAAGCAGTGTTCATATTCGGATTCAAGGGGTCATTTAAAATAAGAAGCAGTAGTAATAGTATCAAAAGAATTTTTTTTTTTTTTTGCCCGCGCAATGCTATGAAGTAACCTCTGCCCCATTAGTTCTATGACTTTTCTTTCGTTTTAAGATGAAATTTTATCTTCATCGGGCTGAAAAACGTATGTATTCTTTACTAATAATGAAGCTGAATGTCCCTCTGTCTGTCAGGATCTCTGTGACACGCATAGCGCCTAGAAAGTTCGGCCGATTTATTTAAAATTTGGCACAAAGTTAGTTTGTAGCATGGGGGTGTGCACCTCGAAGCGATTTTTCGAAAATTCGATGTGGTTCTTTTTCTGTTCCAATTTTAAGAACAAAATTCTCACAAGATGGACGAGTAAATTACGAAATTATCATTACGTGGAACCGTAACATGGGCAAAAGCCAATTGGCGAGAAAATTCACCATACATTATTTGTAAATATACAGGCGAACCAAAAGACCTTTTAATTTTCTATTACGGGCAAGCCGTGCGGGTACCACTAGTTAAGAATAAAAAAATAAGTTCAATGTTCGTGCTGTTATTTAACTAAAATTCATAAAATTACGGCAACAAACTATTGTAATATTTGAATTTTGGAATTAAACATTCTGTTTGCGAGAAATAATAATAGAAAGAGAAGAAAAAAACGTGAAACTACCGGTATGGTTTTTAACTAGAGTTACAGAAAAATCCTAACATCGCTCTCGACTAGCAGTAGAAGCTACAAATTTTAGCTACCGTCGAGTACGCTCGCTCTCAACGTCTCAAAAATGGGAGGGAGCGATACGGTGTATAATTCAGATAAGTGTCGCACCAGGTGTTAATGTAACCTGACTAAAGTTAAAAGTGTCTAAAATCAAAAGATGTTTTTAGGTTCATAAACATGAAAAAACGAAAGTACAGATAGCCAAAGAAAGCTGAATTTGGATACAACAAATTCCAGTTCTACAATCGAGGATTGCAGTTTGGGGACCCCTCCCAGGTCTAAAAAGTTATAACTTTGCTTAAATTTCTATGTTCATAGAATTTTTTTTATACTAAAATTATGCAAAAAAAACCTCATGAATTTCAAAATTTTAAAAGTTATAACATAGTTCATGAAGTAGTGGCAAAATAACTATATCAAAGCAGTAAGAAAAGCGTTCCGTTGTAACGTAAAAGAGGTACTGTTAAAAAATTGCGATTTTTAAAAACGAGTAAAAAACCCTAAAATTTTAAGAGAGACTAAATGAAAATGAAATACATGTTTTTAATGAATTCCTAAGGATCTATTTGGTCTATGAAATACCTAACTTGTGTGAAATTTAAAGAATATTTGTTTCATAACTATCGTATCTAAAGGTTTGAAGCTGAATAGTAAAACAACAACGTACAATGACCATCCAATCGAAAAAAAAAAAAAAAAAAAAACGCCAATATATTAGCAAAATTTGGAAGAACATTGCTTCATAATTACAGCTCTAAGAGTTTTCAGGAGATCTAGAATGGCAGGGAAATAAAAGCGATCTTTCGAAATCTATTATTTCTTACTCACCGTTTTATTAAAAACAGTTTGAGATAGTCTTTGAATATGCTCCAAATACAGAGGAAGTAAAAGGGCAAAACAATATAAACACCACGAGTCTTCTAAAGCCCGCGCCCACACCCATCTACAAGGGTTGATTGTTTACATAGCAGCAGTTACCGTATGCTTGATTGTTTTTTTTTTTTTTTTTTTATTCCTCTAACTTTGGTTTTCTTTTCCGAGATTTATGGAGACATTATATGTAGAACTCAGTTTTTTGTAGCTCAGTGAATGTATTTGTTTACTCTGAGTCTAATCGCTTTGCATCTTCCAAATAAATCTACCCAAGTGTGAATCACCGATTGAAGTAAAACTTGGCACATCGGTAGAATATGGTTACTAACCTTAAATTTTGAACACATGTTTTTGTTTTTGTTTTTTAAATAAGATTTTATTTATTTATTTATTTTTTTAATCGGCAACAGACACTTTTAATGTAGTGAAACTCACCCCTAATCTATACGAATATTAAAAGAGAGAGAGACAGAGCAGATTTTTGTTTATATTTTTTGTTTTCTCACATGTTCCGAAATAATCTCCGGAATCATTACAGCGATTAGAAAAGTTCTTTCACTATATGAAAGGTGCATTCTTAGTGAGCGACATTGGCTATAAATTATGCATATATGTATTTATATTATTTTTTCAAACCAATAGCCTTTGCTACCAGTTTAAGTTTCGTACTGTTTTATTCGAATGTACGCAAAATCAAATCCGAATACTCTTTAGTAAGTGTTGGAAGAAAATAATGTACTTCCTCTTCAAGCTGTCTGATGGGGAATGGAATCATTAGAATCGCCGGCAGCGTAAGAACCACGAAACTCCGCCTTATACTTATCACTTCAGAGTCCCCGTACCTACCGCTACTTGCGGTTATCCAGTTAGATGGGACACTGAAGACAGCTCTATTTTTTTGATCCAGACCAGAAACCGAGCAATCTTTGGCCCAGTATCACCTGAAGTATCGTTTTGCTAGGAGGATTTTGTGATTACGAGCATATTTAACGTCCCGCAGTCACCATTAATGAAGACGGTGAATCTTCAACCACCTAGGATTGAACCCGGGACCCTCCGGTCACGTGTCCGATGCCTTACCAATCAAGCCACCACAGCCTCTCCAACTTACAGGTGTTTGGGGTTGCAGAGGATAAAGTATAGAGCCATGGACATTGCAAGTCATTTACAGTCACATAAGGCTTATGCTGCAAAATGTATCTAAACAAATTGTAAGTGAGATTCGCTTCGGGAAAACTATTTTTTGAGTTCAAGTAGTGTAGATAGGCGATAGTAATCCATATTTCCAAAAGTTGTAATTTTACATGCGTTTCTGCCTATCCTTTAAGGTTTTTCGTTTATGCGAAATTCGAAATGAAAAACATCTACCAATGAATTCACTTAAGTACATTTTGTTTAGAAAATTCTTAAGTCAAAAGAGTAATTGCACATAACTGTGACTGCATTGTCATATTGAAGATTTTCCTTCCAAACTCAGTGTTTTTCTTCCGCGCGTCATGACGTCATTGTCAACCTACGTTGCAAGCTAAGACTCCTATGTAAGTAGAGCCCCTTGAAAAAGACAGGCTGACTTATCCGACATTTTGGTTCCAAGACAGAATTGGATCCAACCTCGTTTCTAGTATTTATAAATACGTCATAATATTCGCTGGTTGCTAAGTCGTAAAATAATTGATGATAAATTGAGTAAAATGTCACTTTAGGTAAATTTTGAAAGATAACTTCGTTTACAAATTCAGCTAAAATGTATCGGGAAATGTTTACGGTAATAAACCTCATTTTCATATCTTATTTGTTTTTAATTTGTATTAATTAAATTGTATTCATCCACAGAATAAAATAATCAAACATCAATCGGGCAACACACCTAAAGTTTGGACACCAGTTTTCTGCAATGAGGCTTTTGTACAAATGTTTATTTTTTTCGCCCGATAATTTTGGAACCAAAATGTCGGATAAGTCAGCTCCCCTTATATAGGAGCCTTATATGTAAGGGAAGCTGATATATCCGACATTTTGATTCCAAAATTATCGGGCGAAAAAAAAATAGTATTTGTACAAAAGCCTCATTGCAGAAAACTGGTGCCCAAGCTTTAGATGTGTTGTCTGATGGATATTTGATTGTTTTATTCTGTAGATGAAGACGATTTAATTAATACAAATTAAAAACAAATAAAGTGTGAAAATGAGGTAAACATTTCCCGATACATTTTTGTTGCATTTGTGAACTAAGTTATTCTTCTAGATTCAGTGACATTTTACTCAACTTATCAATTATTTTCCGACATAGCAACCAGCGAATATTATAACGTATTTACAAATACTAGAAACGAGGTTGGTTCCAAATCTGCCTTGGAACCAAAATGTCGGAAAAGTCAGTCTGGCCTTTTTCTAAGGGCTCTGCTGCAAGCAGAACCCCTTGAAATGGAAATGCCGACTTTTTCGACATTTTGAGTCTAACACAACCCTGTTTCTAGAAATTTGTAATTACGTTATAATATTTGCTGGTGGCTATGTCGTAAAACAATTGAGGACAAGTCGAGTAAAGTGTCACTTAAGGTAAATCTAGAGAGTTAATGTAGTTCCCAAATTCAACAAAACTGTATTGGGAAATGTTAACCTCCTTTCCACAACTTATTTGTTTTTAGTTAATATACCATTTAAATATTCTTCATTTACAGAATCAAAAATTCAAACATCCATCAGACAACACATTTATAACTTGGCTACCAATTTTCTGCAACGAGGCTTTTGTACATATACTAATTTTGCCACCCGACTAGTTGGGAACTTAAATGTCGGATGAGCTAGCTGCTCTTATAAAATGGCCTTAATTGCAAGCAAGTATGTTATCCAGAATAAATTAATCAGGCAACACATCGAAAGCTTGGGTATTAGTTTTTTGCAACGTGGCTTTTGTACAAATACTAATTTTGTCTCCTGACAACAGTGGTCTTAGTGCAAACACCGCTTAAGCTAAGACAGAATTGCAAGCAAGTACCAAGAATCTACTTCGCATGCATTTCTTAATGAGCTGCGAAATCCCGAGACTTATTGACTCTCATTTGGAGCTTAGTATATCAAGAGGGGCAGTAACCGAGTCGAAACCGGTACTTAAAACAGTCCCTCACTAATACATCCTCAGTTGATCTTTAAACTGGAAGCTAAAAACATTTTTTCAGGACAGTGAGAGGTCTGCATTTTTGCAACTTGGAGTAATTCAGGAAATGTTTTGAAAAAGATTCCTAATTTTCACAAGAAATTGGTTAAAACCTGTGAAATCCCAAAAACTTTCAATGGAGAATAACTGTAACGTTTCGGATTTTTTTTACAGTGTATGTCTAATCTTGGGTAATTCTAAGACAAAAGTTTTGAATGCCACAATTGGAACATAAGGTGGCCACAATTAGCTCATAGGTAGCCACAACTGCTGAAAACTTTGTTTTGTCAGTTGAATTAATTCATGTTTTTTCTTCTGTTTTTAAGGTTATATGTATGTTTAAGAGGCTAAAATTCTGGGAAATCTGACATATATTTTATTGCAACAATGTTACTACAAGAGGAACTGAGTCTCTTAGAACTTACATTTGTCCTTAAACTAGCCACAATTGGCGCATTTACCCTATATATCTTAATTTAATTTTTAAGCTAAAATTCATGCTATAGACTTTAAGTACCTCTTTTAATGTTGAATCCATTTTTTTTTTAAAGAAAACTAACATTTCTGGTAATTATGAAATCTTATGAACTACGATTTCATTTAAATCAAGATTTAATGCTGATTTTTTTTTCCCAAGCTGTAAAAAGAGCTACAGAACATTGAAACGTAATATGGGAATTTCTTGGATATAATGAAATACGCAATAAAAGCCAAAACTATGCTTAGGCACAAGCAAATAATAGGTTCCCACTTTTCAAGAAAATCAGGGCAAGATTTTATTCGACTCTCGTAAGCTGTACTCAATACACTTAATTAATACACTTAGTTAATTTTTAAACTGGGAGCTAACAATATTTTTCATGACTTTGAAAGATTGCATTCGTGCAATTTGTAGCAATACAGATAACGTTTTGGCAAAAATACTTGATTTTCACAGAAAGTGGAGGAAAACTTGTGAAATCCTGAAACGTTCCACGGAAATAATCAGTAAAATTTCAGATTTTTTTTTATTTTTATTTTTTTACAGTGATTATACGTTTATTTTAACCACAAAAAGATATATTGGACAAACGTTGGGAAATTAAAAAAAAAAAAAAATCCTAAAAAGGATCTGCAATTCTTTTTCTAAATTATCAGTAATTATTTATCATACTTCTTGGAAAAGAATGCATTCAAGAACGGGTTTAAAATTCTATATATTTTTCAAAATTTGTACCTAAACTTAATTTATCTATTAATCTATCAAAACTGTAATTGTTCAATATAAATGAAATTTTAAGTATAGCTACTCCCTTCCTCCCCTTTCATAAAATTATCATTTTTGTTTAAAACATATTTTTGTTTAAAACAAACAACTGGATGTCTTTACATCTAGAAGCTCATACCTTTGAGTTGAAAAAGGGATTCCTGGAAACCCCGAAACACGCGTATTCTGTCTTATGTTTATTTGTGGTAAACGACGTTGAATATTGCCTGTTTCATATCTCATATTCTTCACTTTGATCATGAACGTGGAACAATCAAGTTTTAAAAATACTCGGAATAGCGTTTTTTTATGTAAAAATGTTGTCTGAAATTTCAAGCGCTATGCTATTATCAACTTAAGGGATACAAACCCGCCAAATTAATGAGCTGATCAACTTGCTTTTTCTAAAGCTTTATTCTTAACATCGAGAAACTGCATAATTTTTGTTCTCAAGTGCCGAATTATTTTGATTTTAAACGCATTTCATTCATAAATTTAAAGAATTAATACCCATGCTTTTTCCTATTAGGGATGTTCATTGATGATGTCACACTTTTATTTTCAAACATTTTTATCCTCCAACTCTCTTTGACACAAAGTGTCACACTTCACCCTCCCCTCCCCCTTTTGTCACATGTCACACTTTGTTTCATAGTCATAGTTCTATTAGCAATACTTGATGTACCACTTCTTCTTACCCCCTTCCTCCCCCTTGTCCCAGATTGTGACAATTTCCCGAACCCCCTCCCCCTCAAAGAGTGACATTATTTGTGGACAGCCCTTTATATGAATTTTATTTTGAAAAATTAAGCACATTTTTTATACTGGTGTACTTAAGTTTATGTTTAGTCAGTTTACGGTTTTATTTTCTTACCTAATATTTTGTTTTGTTTTTTAAAATTCCTACCGTTTGTTATTTTATTTTAAATTTGATTTCTCTTTTTCTCTGTATACCTAGGAGCGTGCACAGAAACTTTGGGGCCCGTCGCAAATGACCCCCTCCATATTGTTTACCCCTATAGTTCATCTCTAGTTTTAAAAATATTGGGCCTAGGCCAACAAGTGTCCCTTCTCCCCCCCCCTGTGCACGCCCCTGTGTATACCTATAGTGCCAGGAAAAAAAAAAATCTTTACTTGCAAACTTCTTGTCGTGATTTTATTAGCAACTCCCCACTGATTTGGTCGAATACAGAATATTCGGCCACAACGTAGGCCGAGCATTCGGTATTTGGCCAAATTACTACGGAGCATACCAATGAAATCATGACACGAAGTTTGTAGGTAAAGTTTTTAATTTCCAATCAAATATAAAGATTTTTTTTTTCGGCATTGTTACAATCCGCTCCATTCTGGTAAAATACTTTTTGATTTTAATTAACTTAATTATATACACGTTTTTGAAGTAAAAAAAAAAGATTTATAGGGGGAAGAGTTAAACCCCGAAATCACTAACCAGCACGAATTAAAATTATTCAAAATTAACCGTCACATTGAGACTGTTTGTCCGCAACGAAACGAATGTTGCATGGCAAAAATTGTAAATAGACAATCGGGCAAAAAATGACTCCAAATAGTTTTAGAGGCGAAGCAGGAAACAAATAACCTTCAGATGAAAGTAAACTCAAAAAATTCCCGTTCACATATAACACGCCGCCGAAAGTAAAAGAAACATTTTCAATTGCACAAGTTTCCCCTTCTCTACGGAATGAGTAATGGTTATCAATTTCTTTCCCCCCGACTGGTATCATTTTGCCTGATGACAGAAAAAAATGGGCTCCGCAAGTTGTTTATGACCGGTATTTGCATTTTCCCGAAGATTTTTTCCAAATACGCGAAAGCTCACAACCCATTTGGGTTTGTTTAAGATTATTTCGGATATTTAGCAAGAATAATAAAAAAAAAATGTATCCTTTCTTCCTACTAATTTTCTAGCGCATGGCTTTTTAAATGATATTCTGAAGCACGTCTCATTTTAAGCAAAATATATACGCAATAGATTTTACTCTCATTGACATCTGGAGGATCTTTTTGAGGGTATCATTCTTTGAAGTCTCTAACTGTTGAAGGATCATTCGAAATTAATGTTTAATTTATTCCCGTTTTTGTTTGATTTTTGTGAATTTCCGGTGCGCCACCTATAAGCCAAAAACCAAACCTTGAACACTTATTGTGTGGATAACAGTGTGGCAAGCAACGTACACCCATCCATTCGTAAGAATCAACGACGACGATTGGAATAAGAGTTTCAAGAGATAGTGTGTTTGTATAATATCCTTTTGTAATTCATGGCTCGCGTTCGTGCCTCCACAACATCCCTAGTTCAGAGAAAGTTTTATAATTTCACTATGGCTGTTAATAACCACGAATCAAACTGCAATATGTGTCAGTGGTGTCAGCAAATCGTGCCGCATAAAAGAGGACCCTGTAACAGCCTGTATGGCATGTTGGAGAACTGTAATTGCATTTTTTGTCTGGAATGCATTCGGAAGTTTAGGCAACCACCAAATGACTCAAGGTTTCGAGATGATCCGATGGATACTTGCGCTCTGCACGACGTAACTAAAGTGATATGTCCCATTTGTGGGAAAAAATCATTGTGGATTATGTGGAGTGCGACGTTCTGTGAAGATTTGTATAAAAAAGATCAATTGTTGGCGTACTTTGGAAAAAGAATGAATCAATACGAGTGCAAGTACATTAAATTTGGTCAAGGCAAGTGCCTTCACCATAGGTGTGTCAAAGAATTGATGTGAAACGTCCGGATCCTCGTTTGCTCTAAGATCGGAAATAACTCAAGGATTTTTACTCTAGTAAAGGTACATTTAATTTGTTCATTACAATTTACTTGGAGTTTAGATCTTTATTTTTATTTGCTTTCAAGCTTTCCAAAAGGAGCTAAGTAGAGTGAAATAGTCCATTGTGTTACCTTATTCGATCATTTATTAAATCACTTACATATTCCTTTATTAAACAATTCACTTGTCTTCCTTCATTAAATAATTAGCTTATTTTATTATACATTCATTCACTCATTTTCTTGTTGTTTTGCTGCTTTATTTACTCAATTATTTTTCTCATGTAATAGCTTATCATTTATCTACTTCTACGCCCTTGTTTCCTAATGTATTCTTTTATGCTTTCATTTTTTTTATTACCTCATTCATTTCATTAAAAAATAGTTTGGATAATCAAATATATAGTAATTCATTAGAAAAATATTTGATTTTTCACTTTGCCTTTAAAAAAAACTGAACAAAGTCCACGGTTTTTGGAAAATACAAATGCACTGCCAACGGTAGTAATTAATGCTTCAATGCAGGTTTTATTTTTTTAAAAAACATTGTTCTTTCATTGTAAAATTTAAATTTCAAAACCAATATTCAATTTTTTTAATTTTGAAAATATAAGTTGTCTTACTTAGTTCACTTTGTCTCACATTCCCCTACTTATAGCAGTTGCAATGGTTTTTAACTTACTGCATATATTTCGTTTGCAAATTATTTTTACATTTACTGTTTTAAAGAGGTACTTTCCTTTTTCAATGAGAGTACTGGTAAGAAGAAATCTTTTACTCCTTTTTCTTCCTTTTATATTTACAGCTATTCATGTTTCTTTTAAACAAATGTCTCAAATGGTGTCAAAATATACAGTACAATAATTATTGAGTCACAACAATCTTGATAAACTTCTATTTGTGGTTTTAAAATGTTTCTTTTTTGTTTTCAACAAATTATTGCATTATTTGCTCTCCTTCGTTGAGCAGTTTCATTTTCTGGTGCCATTCATTAATAACTGCTATTTTAATTTGAATTTAATAACATATTTTAAACCGTTAATTTTGAGAAGATTATGCTCAAAAAGTTTTTAATACATTAGTTTTCTGATTTTGTTTGCTATATTTTGATTCAAAGTATTGGGTTATTCCATGTCAAAATAACCACGAATTAAAAATTTTTGGGAGAGGCGAAATTTCTTATGCAACGAATGAAACACCGAATCCTAATGATATAATTCTTGCATAAACAAATAGGGTAAAGAGAGGCCTATGTGAACATGGTATGTTTTACTAAGGTAATTTGAAGCAAAAAATCTTGAAAGATTCTCAATTAAAGGCATTAGCAGTCTTACTTCTCTCTGGGGGCCAAACTTTTAGAGCAATGAAGCAGTTTATTTTTTTGTATTAACAACTTCTTTGTTTTTGTAGGTGTTGTATGTAATTTTATCACTGTCTTTCTCACTTGAAAGCATTTTAAACTAACTAATAAGCTAAACTTAATTTTTGCAATTCATTATATGAAGCAGTGAGAAGCAAAGGGGTGTAAATGCACATTTTCAAGTTTTGAGTAAAACGCATTTAAAGGTAAGGTCGTAGGTAGGCTTTCATTAATTTTTTTTTTCCTAAATCACGTTATATAGGAGCACCTACCAGGGTTACAAGTTCTCTCTCTTGCCCCAAAACAGAGCAGATGTTCACCCACCAATTGTTATCTGAATTCGATTATCTGAAAATTTGTAATTTTTGCACTTACATCCCTTTGCTTCTCACTGCCTCATATGAACATTCAAGTAATTAATGACAGTGTTATAGTTTTCTTTCCATCAAATTAAATATTCTACAGTTTTGCAAGTTAGTTCCAATGGACACTTGTGGGGCACTTGTGAACACAACATCTAGGGGTGCATGTAAACAGTTCTCATTCTTTCTCTATAATATTTATATTAGTGAAGGGTATTGTAAGTGTAGAAAACGTGCAAATATTTATAACTATTATTATTCTATAGCTAGTTTGTAAATTAATTGTTAATTATTATTATTAAATACTTATTTATTTGTTATTATTATTATTCTTTTACACAATAATCTTAAACTAATTCGTTGCTAAGAACTTGGTGCTGTATAATACTTATAGGAAATAAAAAGACAAAACGTTTCCATTTCAGTAAAATCTGAAGTTAAAAATAAAATTAAAATACATTTCCATGCTCTGTAGGAATTTTAAAAGCAAATATAACACAACTTTACATAGTAAAATATTCTTAGTATTTTTCGTGCCTATCCAATGACCAGAATGTGCTATGAAACTTTAAAATTTGACAGTGAGCACAGTTATATGTTTGAAAAAAAAATATTCCCTCAAGGAGACAGTTACTGTACAAATAAAACTTACAAAGTATATACATTACAAACCCTTCAATGTATTTGGCATACGAATATGTTTCATATTACAGAGATTTTGATTGAAATGCGATGCTTGTCTTACATTTTTCAATTGTGTTCATGAGTGCCCCAGTCATGTTCACATGTGACCCCCTATAGGGCACATGTGGACAATTGAAGACGTTTTTAAAAATGCCATAGTGTAAAGAAAGATTCTTAGAAATATTTTCAAAAAAATCCATGCCACAAAGAAAATAATATAATATCATCTTTGCTCTGAAAAATTGTAAATATTTTTCGAAAAATTAAGAACTGAAACAAAATGTGTACAATTAGCCCCCTTTCCCCTACGTACCTACTACAAAGCTACTGAGAAAATGCAGTAGGCATTAAAAAAAAGCAATATGTTTTTAATACTGATCTACAATTTTCCCAAACTGTCAGACAACATTTGCTGAGTAAGGAATTTTTGGGAGGTCATAGTGACCTCCCCAGAAACACCAATCGGGGTGTTGCTGGACACTTAACCTGACCATCTTAGATTTTCATGAAATCTAATTTTTTTGAAATTTTAAAGTTTGATGGGATTTTTTTCCATGAAAAGTGTTTAAGTTGTATCTCAAATTAAACTGCATAAAATACTCTTTAAAGTGAGCAATTATACAACTATGTAGATCCCATAGTGTTTAACTTATAACAGCGTGTCTTAAATTTTTGATAAATTTAAACCTTTTTAATATCCATTTTTTTTTCATGGAACCCTTGGTTCATCTTCATAAATTTAGTTTGCATTCAGCATTCATAAATTTCTTATTTTCAAGAAAATCGAAATATCTTCCTAATAATACTTAATATGATCAAAAAGTAGCACATTAAAAAAAAAAAAATAGTTAAATGCCATTTCAAAAATAATTTCGTTCTTGTACTAACATGGTAGCATGTCATACGTTAACAATAACTGAGTTTCTGTTCCATAACTAATTTGGATTTCTTTGCTGTAAGTTCGAAAAATATTAATTGAGTTCTTAACTCACAGCATTATTTTTTTTTGATTATTTTAAATATTTACTTTAAATTTAAAAAACAAAGTGGAACCTTGATTGGTCTCTATGGAACGATTTGGTTCCATGCAGTACAATTCAAGGAACGTTGAGTTGCTATATTTTAAAACATTGACGGAGTTTCATAAAAATGTAAGATGGTCAAGTTGATTTTTTTATTTTTTTTTGGTTCATTCGACATGGAATCACTCAAATTTATCATCTGCCTTTATTAGCATTATACATATCAGATATAACTAATGTATTTAAAACTATGATATTTTTACTGAATAAAGTGATCTTCCTATGGTTTTTTAAAACTTTTAGCCTCAATTTAGATAGATCTATACTACATTTGATAACCTGTATTTACAAAACAAATTGTAGCTGAACTGCCATTAAATGATCTAGCTATTAAGTTTGAGCCAAAAATATATTTTTAAAACACAAAGTACGAAAATGGTATGGCGGGAATATTAAAATTGTATATTTATTATATATTTTTAAAAATAGTAGTTTCGTTTATGATTTAGTTCACTGTGCGGCAAAAAAAAAAAAAAAAAAAAAAAAAAAAAAAAAAAAAAAAAAAAAAAAAAAAACGTTCAAAATGCTTTTGGCATAATTCCTGCGGATTCTTATGCAAAATGACTCCCTGAATCCAAATGTGACCACCGTTTCCCCCCTAAACGTCCCAATTTTTTTTTTTTGGAAATAGCGCAACCTCCCCCCATTTTTTTTCAATTTTCAACAGTTTTATAGACATTTTTATTTTTAGGGGAAGGGAACATTAAATTAGCCATTAACACTGTTCTCAGGGGCTAGAGGGGTGAAAAGTTCAAAATCATGAACATTTAGACCAAGTCGAGAGACTCATAGGGGATATTCCCCCCTAAAATTTTTAAAAAATCATCAAAACTGATTTATTTCCCAGGGATTTGTTTTACAATTTTTCACTCATTTTTCTGCATGAAACCTAAGTATATGTTTGAAAAAAAATCCACGTTGTAAAAAAAAAAAATAAAAAACATATTGAAAGCATCGTATTTTGCTTAGCCGCATCCCATAACTTTCCCATACCATTCAACTTGCAATCCATGTATAATTATGAATAAAAATGAACTATACTATGCTGATAATATAGCATTAATGTTTATTTATATTTCTGTGGGTGCACTGTTTCCATTGTTTCCAATATATCATGAAGTAATAAACAATGGAGTCAGTTGTGTATACCCAGAAATATAAGTATATGTATTAATATTACTTTATCAGCATATTTAAGTTCCGTTTTAATCATAATTATGTCTGGGGATGTAAGTTATGTAATACGGGAAGGTTCTTTACCGAAGATCTGCGATGCTACTCTGACTATGCAAAATGCAGTGCTTCCAAATATTAAAAAAGAAAAAAAAATGTTTACAACATGAAAGTATATTCGGGCATAAAGCTCACAGAAGTGAGTTCTGTACCTTTGTTCTATACCAAGAAGTAGAGTGAAAAAATTGTAAAACAAACCCCTAGAAAAAAGAAACATCGGTTTTGATGATTTTTGAAATATTTTAAGGGGGCGGGGATACTCATCATGAGTCTATCGACTTTGAACTTTGCAGCCCTCTAGTCCCTCGGAAGAGTGTTAATGGTTATTATGATGCTCCCCTTTCCCTTTAAATAAAAATAATGGCTGTAAAACTTGAAAATAAGAAAAAAAAAGAGGGGGGGGGGTGGCACCATTTCCAAAAAGTGGGAAGTGTAGGGGGAAAACTGTGGTCATACTTTGATTCAGGAGATCATTTTGCTTACGTATCAGCAAGAATAAGGTCAGTAGCATCTTGATTTTTTTTTTCTGCCGCAAAGTGTTATTAAGTACAGTAAACGTTTTAAGTGTCAATATAGTTAAAATTATGAAATGTATGTCAAATATTTCGAATATATAATTGAATTTTATTATCATGTTAGTATGATTGAGAAAGTTGTTGTTAACTTAATTTTGAGTGCCTATATTACTATATTTGTATTTGCATAAGTGCCTATATTTCAGAATTTATTTTTGTTTTTCTTGAATTTTTAAGTATCAGTGGGAAACTTTTTAAATGATATCACTGTTTTTGAAATTATTTTGTGTTACGTCAAATATTTCGCATAACATCGAATTTTCATGTTTAAGTTTTTTTATCTTCTGACTGTGACAGATTTATGCAGTATTTGCTTGCCTCTGTAAAGATCGATTTATTGTCAAAAATTTTTGATTTATAGATTATAAGTTTGTAGATTTATATTTTCAATTCTGAAATATTAAACTTGGGTATAATGAGTCAAAAATGTATGCATTTTGAAATGTAAAATCTTAATTTTTAAACATAGTACTTTGCTCAAGATAAAAATTAAATTTGAGCAAAAAAAAATAAGTCACATCAAAAAATTATTATTTTTATTTTTTGTTTGTCATTTCAGTTTACATGTATATTAATTTACTTTTGTGTAGTTGAAAAACATTGAACTTCTTAGAGCAAAATTATATGCAGCATTTTCTCATCTCTGTCACGCACAATTTTACAGGTGAAAGTTACTTTTTTCTAGTTTGAAAAGTAATTTTTGAAGTAATAATTTTGATAAAAACATGTTAGAATGTCGAAAAAAATGATTGTTGGCTTACTTTTGAGCGCCTGTATTGCTATATTTGTATTTGTATAAGTGCCTATATTTCATATGAATCTATGCAAAAGCACAATTGTGCAAAATCTTGAACCTTTAAATAAAGTAAAAATAGTTTTGAGAATAGTCCTGTCATTTCTTTTTGAAGAAGTAGAGTATTTTCATTCTTTACTCCAGTTTGATTGAATTTTCCTATATTTTTTTATCAAACGTTTAAAATGTCATTATTATTTTTCTCTTTTATGAGATGAAATAAAAACATTTGAGACATTAAAAAAAAAAAAAAACTTCACTATGTTTAAGGTAAATTTAAGATATATACTTTTGGTATTACAAGTATTTGTAACTGATAAAAAAGAATATTGATAGCGATATTCATCATTCTTGCCAAAATGAACACATGTTTAGGATGTAACACTTCTATAATAATTCTGGTTCTAGAAATCTTGGCAAACCAACAAGACGCTCATTAGAATTACATAAAACTTATGCATAAATATTGTAAAAATGAAGCAGTGAGAAGCAAAGGGATGTGAGTGACAAGATAAAAAAATTGGATATAATCAGTACAAATAGTAGATGAATCTCTCCTCTGTCTTAGGGCAAGAAATAGTACTAGCAACCCGGGTAGGTGCTGTTATACAGCATGAATTAGAAAAACTTATCAATGAAAGCCTACAAGGACCTTATCTTCAAACGCGTTTTGCTCAAAACTTGAAACTGTCCAGTTACGTCCCTTTGCTTCTCACTGCCTCATATATAAAGCTACTATTCATGATTGACGTGCAATTAGTTTTTGGAATGACTAAAAAAGTACTTTTTTCAATTTGCTGCTAAAGGTTTAAAGTGTTATTACTTATGTCCTATGCGAGCTTAAGAGTTGAGCTATAGCTTTTTTAAAAGGGCTTTGCATATCATTCAATGTGATATATAACTTGAACACTTTCAAGAAAATATTTTTCTAAAACCTATTCCAATATTAATCGAACACAATCAAACTGCGGTTTTAACATGGCAGACAGGTATGTTACTCACGTCCTAGATTTTCAAGCATAAAAAAAAAATGGTTTCCTTGGGAAGAGATTTACACATCGCTTTGAAATTTAGCACTGTAAAAGTACGCATTCGGTTTTACGCTGTTAAAGAATTTATTTGCTTTAGGGAAGAGCTGGAAAGAATGGGATTGTGGGAAGAATGCCATAGCTGCATTTATTCTGGAATAAAATGTGAAAAATTATTTCTAACTTAATCAGTAGATGTAGCAGATTGCAATCAAGGAATCTACACTAAAGTGGACTAGCTACAAATAGTTTTCGACGTTTTATTTGGACAAAAGTGCTGCTGTCGCATTCCTCCCGCCATTCTATTCTTAACAGCTCTTCCTTGAAAAAAAAAAAAAAAAACAGTTTTAAGAGAAAAAAATCAAAGGGATTTTATTAGTATTTTTTTAGCAGTCTTGAACTTTAAGTCTTTAAATTTTTGTTAAAAAATACAAAATTTCACCGCTGCAGTTAAGTTTAATATCCATTTAAGGGTCAAAAAATATGGCAATAAATAATGTCCATTTGGGCCCTCCAAGGCATTTTTTTTTTATTTGTAGTTATTTAAAAATATCAACATGTATTCAATTTTGTGCAATCTTTTCTTTTCAGAAATTAGTAACTTAAACCTAAAATCCCAGACGTTCTTAAATTTAGATTTTTTACTGTCCTCTAAAGGTGAAACACATTATCAAAATTACTTTAAAATTCAGAAAAAAAATAAATACTTTTGATTTATTTGCTATGAAACAATGTTTTTAAAAAAGTATAAAGCATTTAAGTATACAAAGTTAAAAAAATAAATAAATAAATAAACTCTCCACTTTTCAGACAATAAGTTGATATTTAAAAAAAGGATATACGAAGAATTTTTTTTTTTTTTGAGTTTAATTTAGCATGTGAACACAATAAAAAAACTGGAATTTTTGCAGGAGAACACCGAAAACTTTAGAGATGAGAGTTTATGAAATTAATAAATGAGTAAAAATTTAAACTGGCACAAATTAAGGAGTAATAAAAAGGAAAATAAGCGATACCAAATATGGAGTAGGTATATTGGTTAAAGTAGGGACTTCATGGAGTATTTCATAGCACATTAAGGACCTCAATAAATTCTGCATAAAAACTTCCATTTTTAAAAACACAAAAAATATCGATAGCGAAAAAAAAGGAAAACCTTTTTCTCTTTTCTTGTAGTGTAATAAGAAACAGTGTAAACAGTAATGAAACAGACACCAAGTGGTATAATTTCAATAGCAAGAGGAAAAAAACAGATCTTTCACACTAGAATGACAGTGAGTGAGAGAAATAAAAATGACTTACGATTAAAAAAAAACTTTTTGAAGATTTGCAAAAAAATAAATATACGAACAACTTTTGAAAAATATCTGTAAAGGAAACATTTTAATTTCTACAAATTAATAAGTCGTCGCCTCAGAGCAAACAGTGGGTAACTGACTGTTATTTCCAGGATTAGATGTCTTACTGTTGCTCTGAGCCGACGAAGTGACGAAAATAGCAATACCAAACTTAAAGCAGGAGATAAGGTCTCATGATTACACTATAAAATCTGAAATGTCACTCATTACTCCCTTGGAACGTTTTGAGATTTCAAGGGTTTACACGAGCTAAAAACAAGTTTTTTGAGAAAAAGTTTCCTGAATCGCAAAATGTTTTTTACACACAGTCGATTTAACTGTGTGTAAAAAACATTTTCTGCTACTAGTGTAAAAATATATTTTTCTTCTTTATTAGGTGTTTCTCTTCCAGTTAGGTTACAGACTTTGCGGTTCTACTGAGCTCTCAGAATCCGAATAATGCAGGCTTGAAGGCCTGGCGCAACTAGCATGGGTGAAACCTTCCCCGCCTAGAGACGCAAAAGACAAAAAATTGTAAACATGGATTCGTGCAATTTTCAGGAACAACTAAATTTGTGTTATAACGAAATCTCAAGTGGGCAAATGTACAAGAAACAAATAGAAGGGTGTGGTCCGGGGGTTTACCTCCCGGAAAATTTTGAAATTTGTTGTCTTAAAAATGTCTTCATATTTTTTACAAATTTGCAATTCCACTTAGAGTGTCAGCAACCGGACGGGTGACACCCTAAGCGGACCACCTCCTCCCTCTATCTCAGTCATTTTTGCTGTAGGAGCTTTGCGGGTAAATCAGGAAGATGTCAAGATATTATTGCATGCATGTGTATAAGTTTTCACTGGAGGTTCCTGTGCAGTCCAGGAACGTGACTGGTTTAAGTTGCGAAAATTTCTAAGTGTTTCGGAAACATTGCAGGTTAGTTTCAGGAAGTATTCCTGGAGTTTGCCAGATATGACATTGGCGGAAATTAAGCACATTACTTTTCAAGAAGGTTTTTTTTTTTAAATTTAGTGTAGAGTGTAGTCGAATCTGAAAAACATGTTTCTGATGTTTGTAAAGAGAGTGTTTCAATTCATTGCCCACATTGCATATTGTTAAATAAATAAATTAAGAAATAAGTAAGTAAATGAGACACACAACAGTTATACAAAATAAAAAAAATAATTTTCTTTCCCTACACTGAAAAAAAAATCAGGAGCGTTCCTGGAAAATGCAATGTAAAAAAAAATTCCAAGACTTGAGATTGAGACCCAAATTCAAAATAATAGAATATCACAAGAGTTTGAACAAAACTTGTCCCTGAGTTGGGAAAAATGAGCACATGCAAATTAAAAAGACTAAAACTCGTTATTCATGAATGGGTAAATCAATTTAAACAACTTTTCAAACATTATTTTAACAACTAATGGATCATTACCACATTAGAAAAATAGATGAATTTTTGATATGGGTCGAAAAATTAGAATAATCAATTATTCAATGTGAATTTTAAAAAGTAAAGAAATATGTTTTGCATACCTGTTACCCTATAGTTTGTCACAAGTATGGAGCTTGGCGTCCGGATAATTTTACGCTCTTTTAAAAGCCTTTTATTGCTCAAAATGGGTCGTCAAGGTGATAAATGGGGAAAAAAATGAAGTTACATATTGCATTATTTCTTAAAGTTAGGAAAAAAAAAACTATCCAACTCAATTCAAATGAACATTTTCCAATCTATGGTATGTAAGATTTTAAAGGAATATAGAAGGACAGACCAACTAAAAAGTAACCGAAGTAAACAAGGTAGAAAAATTGTAACACCTGGCAGAGATGAACCCAAATTACAGTAAATTGTCCAAAATAATCGTTGAAAAATGCTTCTTACGTTCATACGGGTCCAGGGCTGGACTTGGAAGTGTGGAGGCACCGGGGCAACGAAGGAGTGGAGGCCCCTAATCAGGGTTCGAAAAGATCATAATATTTTCAAAAATATCCGATACTTTGATATATATCCGAATATTTTGATATATATGTATATATTGGATATTTTCGACCCGTGAAAGTTAGGATATTTTGTAAAAATTTTATTGTGGGACCCCTTTGTTGTGGAGCCCCCAAGGCAGTAGCCCCACCTTCCCTCCCCTAAATCCGGCCCTGTATGTGTCGGACAGAATGTATAGTTATCTTATCCTTGCCAACTACACTTGGACGATTGCATAAACTGCAGTTTTAATTGCGGATCTACAAAGTAAGACCAAAGATAAACATGAAACAGAAGTGCACGCCTCTCCTGAAGCAAAGAGAAGCTCAAATAGGGGCAAAAAGGTAGGAAAAGTATTATATGCAGTGATGAATCTTTTTTTTTTTTGAAATATCTGTTTACAAAAAAAGGTATTCGGGTTTGACGTTTAAAAAGAAAAGCGTATGAGAAATCTTGTGTCAGACTTTCTCTTCACTTTGACACATCCTTCTTAGTTTGTGGGTGCATGAGAGCTGCTGGAATAGGGAAGTTACATATATCTTAAAATAAAACAATGCGTGACTTCCGCTGTTTATCAACAATACTGCACGAGACTTCATCTGAGGCACAGCAGTTACACATTTAGTGACACATTTTATCTTTCAGCAAGATTCTACTTGCCCGATTGATTCCGTGTCACATCTCACATCTCTAAATCGAGTCATAGATTTTGAACAGAAACAGGAATTTCGGTATTAAACTGGTCGAGCAACTTTATCAATCTCAATACGATCGAGAATTTGGTACCGTCAAATCTAAAGAAAGCGGTTCAAGACCTGGTACCCGCCAACAAAATTGTGCTTGCCGCCGCATTAAAGAGGATATGGAAAAAGTGTCAGAAATAATTAATGTAAACAGGTGGTAGAATCCTTGTGAGAAAGGATTAAAGCATTTTGAATCCAGCCAAAATTTACGCACTCTAGTATTGATATTGTTTGTTTTGAAAGTTTTTTTCTTCCTTCAATTTGAATATTCTAATTTTTTGACTCAATGTAAATCTTCATCACTATAAACTTTTGGATTATTCTGTTTAAGACTATATTTGATTGAGTATATTTGAAAAGAAATGCACACTTAATTTGCACTTATATTTGGTTAGAATTAATGTTTTTCCAAAAAGTGGGAAGTATGCTATCATTTTGAATTTGGGTTGTATATTTTGTCAAAAAGTTTCCTGAATTAGTTCAGATTGACCGATTTCAGACATTTCACTGTGGTGAAAAAAATTTTCTGCCAGTTTAATGAACCAACTGGGCGTATTTATTAAGTGTACCGACTATTATGTCCCGCCCAGACTGAATAAGCTCCAAATGAGAACGAAAAACTCTTCGGATCTTGCAACTTAGCAAGAATATAAGAAAAATACGATAGTTGCGACTTACTTGCAACTCTGTCTTAGGGTTGGGCTTGGTTGCAATGATGCTTTTGGATTTAAAAATATTCAAGGCTAATTTCGAGAAGGTTACTGATTTTTAGTGGAGAACGTGCTTGTATCTTGCAAGCTATGGTACTGGCAGAACTTGGTCATATTAGCAGCTCAATTTTCCGGGAACATTTCTGAATTGTTTTCACAGAGTGATGGGCAGCTACTGAGCCTAATTTCAGCTATTAACCCGAAGGCCGTGGTAGCCTGATCAGTAAGGCATCGGACTCGTGACCGGAGAGTTCTGGGTTCAATCCTAGCCGGCCAAAGATCCACCATTTTCATTGATGGTTACAGGGGGGCGTTAAATATTCTCGTGGTCACAAAGTCCTCCAAGTGAAACGATATCTCTAGGGGTGCTGGACCAGAGATTGCTCGGTTTCTGTTCTGGATCAAATCATCAGGGCTGACTTCAGGGTCTCATCTAACTGGTTAAATCACAAATAGAGTTAGGTACGGGGGACCCTTTAGTGAAAAGTGAAAGTCGAATATGCTATTAACACGACTGGCGAAATACAGAAAGGTATCTCGCTATAAGTAAGTAATCTTCATGGCATTAGCCTCGAATGTTACTGAAAAATTTTAAACTCATCTCAGTAAAAGCCAGTCACGTTTCTGGAATAATCTAGGAACTTTCAAAGGAAACTGAGATACGTGTAGACTAACAGCGTGGCATCTTTCTGATTTAGCATGAAAGCATCTAGAGAATTGAAAAAAATGTGTCGTTTCTCATAAAAAGCGGTGCATTTCTATATTTTTACCAACATCTAAAGAAGAAAAAGAGTATATGTTATTTAATATCTAAAACTATTTTTAAAATAGTGAGAAGCTTTCATCCATTCAACTTTGTGAGAATTAAGGAAACTTTATAGCAAAGACAGTTATTTTCACAGGAAACTGGTGGAAACCTGTAAAATTCCGGAACGCTACCTGAAAATAATCTATTGACATTTCTGAAATTAATTATACCAACAGTTTGTTGTCACTGGTATAAAGTTTTGACTATTTATAACTCATATTTTTCAGATTGAAGTAGATAGTCGACAAATAATATTTCTGGTAAACAAAATAAAGATTACATATTTAATGCTGTAGAAATCCTGTCAGTTCTTATAGTTGCTTGAGTTTCTGCAAATTTTCGATGAATTGGATGCATTGTTTGTGCATCAGCGGAACGCAAGAAGTAGTGCATACAAGAAGTGCCGCAAAGTCAGCATTCTGTATTCTGCAGCGAAGCTCAAGAGTGCTTTTCAATAATTTTTGAAAATGGTGGATATTTCTTTCTAAAACGACATTGGAGTATTATGACGTTCCGGTTTTTGAAATGTATCAACTTAATGATCTACCTCCACAAGAGAAAACTGAAAAGGGAATGTAAAAATTGCAATGAAATTTTTCGTCGAAACTTAAATAAATACACAAAAACAGGGTACGGTAATTTGAAAAGTGCTTAATTTTGTATGAAGTTACTTATTTTTGGTGTTTGTGTTTTAATTGCCCTTAAAGGCTTTTTCTTTGTATGAACAAAAACAGTAAAGACTCGGTTTTTCAGGTCGGAAAAACTATATGCCTAATGTGAATGACAGGTTAAATAATCTAACGAATTTTAATGATTTATAAAAAGGAAGAGCTTGCAAACTTTTTATGAGAGAATAAGGAATTTATTTCTTTGAATACTTAGAAATCAAAGAAATAAATTAGTCTATGATTAGAGAGAGAGTCTTTATTTTCAAAAGATAACTATTTAAAGAATATTTTTAGAGTTAAGCATGTTTTATTTTTTAATATTTTTTCTAATAGGTTATTTGTAATCAATATATTTAAAAATACACACAAATATTTAATACAGCGGTTCAACTGGCTTTAATTTGTTTCAACACAAATCTGCGAACTATATAGATGAGTTGATGATTTTATAAAGAGCGTAAATCTCATTAATTTTAACGGGACGCCCTTTCTACAATCATCGTTTCACACATTTGTACATTAGGCTGCATGTTTCATGGAAGTGATGTCCTAAGAGTAAACATTTTTGGTGAAAGCTGTTTTATGGGTCCGATTTACTAAGAGACAAACATTTCTGAATCTCAATTTTACTTATTTAGCTTTTAAATATTTATTAACTTATTTAGTTTGTTTTGACATTTCTTTTTATCAGTTATCATTAAGCCACCAAAGTTTCATGTTTAATCCTTTTTTAAAAATTTTAAGTTAAAATTAGGCTAAAAATCTGGAAAGTAGAGGAAGAACATCGATTAGAAAAAAAATTCAAAGCAAATTAAATAATTAAAACAGAATTAATTCAAAATATATATAGAAAAGAGTCCGGTTCATACAAACCTTTTTTTTTTTTTTTCGATTTATTTTGGAAAGAAAATTTTCTCATCAGGCTTCCTTTCTTGATTTGAAATAAAATTTCATTGATTTCGGACTTGTGCAAAAAATTTAAATTTATATAAAAATGGTTTTTGTAAAAGATAAATCCATTTAATCAGAAAATAACTGTAAAACAAATTTCAGAATGACATTTTCTCCCTAATTATACATGCTACGGATTTCAAGCTTCTCACTTAAAAAAACTGAAACTTTATCGTAAAAAACTGCAGCCCCTCATTATCAGGTTTAATTATAGTAATTAAGAAAACCTATACCAACTTTTACTTAAAATTTGAAGCGTTAAATATGCCACCGTAATAAGATTTTTTCGGGGAAATGTGCTCTTGTAATCACTAGACCTGGTGTGTTTCTAAGACGCTGGTATCACCCAAGAAAAAATAGAAAATGAGTTACCATAGTCGGTAGGCTGTCTTTGTTGATTTGATTAGAGTCATTGAATAACGCGTTATTTAATTTTCTTTAATGAAAATGAAGAATAAAAAGTACGCTAGACTGTCTTTGTTGCAAGAGCGTATATAAGGGAGGGGCTGAGAAGGCCCGGGTTCCTCCAAAATCTGGAAAAAAATCCAAAAATAAAGGTAGTGTTTTTTGGTTTTAGTTGCTCGCAAACAATTTCCAAACTTTTAGCTACAAAAATAATAATAACAATGAACAAATAAATATGATAGTGATAGTAATCATTATAATACGTTAGATCAGAGATTTCCGCACTGGCTGCTGCAGGAAGAGGTGAGGGGTGCCGCGAAGTGTCCATGGTAACAATGATATGTATATAAAACTAGATTAGGATGCCGTGAGAAAATTTTAATTGTTCAAAGGGTGTTTCGAATCGTTAAAGTTTGGGAACCCTGTGTTAGATGGCACTAGGCAATTGGCAATGGTGTTCAGAAGAGGTCAGGGGATCCGTACCCCTTATTTAAGAAAAGAACATGTCTTGGGGAAAGCGAAGTTGTTTTAAGAAAAAATCAGTTTGAAAAGAAGGGTCTTCAAAATGTTTCTCACGTTAACTCCTGTCCCCTGCAAGAAATTTAAAATAAATTTTAGCTGTTCGGTTGGAGTAACAATGGAAATTAATGTCCTAAAAACGCAATTATTTAGGCCTTTTTCGGACATCAATTTCAAAACATTTCTGGAGGAAGATCCCCTAACCAACACACGTTCACTAAGATTACCACCAAAAATAGTCTGAAATTGTGCCAAAAATTTTGATTTCAATTTTGAAAAGTTTCGGAGGAAGATTCCTAAAACCGTTTCTTACGTCTAAACGTCTCCAAAGATGACCTGAAATTGCGCTTTACCTTTCAGGGAAAGATTCTCGAGCTGCTCTTTTCCAAAAATTGTCTTACACTGGGAAAAAATCTGAGTTGATTTTGAAAATAATTTAAAAATAAAAAGTTACTAACTATTGATCAGGTAATTACGTCCAACTACCCCTATTTCTTTCTTCCTCCCCCCGCCCCATTTTTTTTTCTTTCTCCTATTGGTCCAATAAGAAAGTCTTCAAAATGCTACACTTCTCAATTTCCCTCCACCCACTAAAACTATTAAAGGTCTTCTCAAACATCGGTTTTAGGGCTTCGATCTTAAAAAATATCCTGGGGATAATTACCAAACGCATTGCCTTCTGAAAGCATCGAAAATAGTTTAAGATTGCTTTTGTGAGCTTCAATTTTGAAAAACGGCCGAACTTAACGTTACCAAAAATGATCCACAGTCGCACTTTTAAGACTTCAGCTACGAAAAAATTTCGGACGATGGTCCGACTGCTTCCATATGAAGTCTGAAAAAGCAAAAACTACAATTTCGAAACATTTTAGGTGGAGAGCGTTTATATCCCTCCATCCATTACAACTGAATATCTCTTTAAAAATTCGTTTTTTAGGACTTTAATTTCAAAATAGTTTTTGAGGAGAGCCCCAGAACCTCCCTGCCCGTAACATCATCGAAGTTAGTCTAAAAGTGCGTTTTTAGAACTTCACTTTCGAAAAATTGGACGGAGAGGCGATGGATTTCGCTCTATTTTTTAAAAAAAGTCATCGGGGCAACTTTTAATTCCATTCCTTTCATTACACTAACGTCGACAAATATAGCCTATAATGGCGTTTTTAAGATTAATATTTCTAAAAAATTTCCTCAGAAGAACTCCAGAATTTTCCCTCCCTGTAGTATCACCAGAGACAGTCTATAACTGTGTTCTTAGGACTACATTTCCAAAAGATTCCCGGGGGAGAGCCCCCAGATCCCCCCACCCATCAGAAGCGAGAATTTTTTCAGAGTATCCTCCTAAACCTATTTTTTTGGTTGCGTCAGACAGCATGAAGTTCTTGTCCGACCTCAAAAAATATGAGAAGATCAGGATACTGTTGTTCCCCCACCCATCAAAAATTGAAATTATAAAACCAAAAAAATAGTGTGTGGGGGGGGGGGAGCTAATCTTGTTTGCTTGGGCCCCCTCCAAAATAAAAACATATATACGCCACTGCTTTGTTGATTTATCAATTTCGAAGTGAAATAAAGAAACCTAAAGTAAAAATGATTAGTCGAATCGAATGTTAACGAAATCAAGGCCGTTAAAAAAATTACTAACGGCAATGCCTGCATACCTGGCAAAGCTACGGAACCCTGAGACTCCTACTTTTTGAGCTAAGTCAACATAGCACTTAGAGATAAAGGCGATAAACTTAATAAATAAGCTCAGTCAATCTTTAAACTGGTAGCTAAAAATATTTTTCACAGTAATGAGAAGAGTGCAGCAATGCAAGACACTTGATTTTCGCAGGAAATTGATAAAAACCTGTGAAATTCCGTTACGTTGCCCGACACTAGTATGTGACGTTTCGAAGTTATCTTACAGTGCAATGAGAAGCAAACAAACAAAACAAATGGGTTATTACATGCGAAATGAGCAAATCAGCTGTGGCTGGCATGTCACAGATTTCAATGAAAATTTTTATTTAGGTAAACAATGCATATCTATGGGGGAATGCAAAGTATGGAAGTTTAAAAACTTTTTTGTTTTGTTATTGAAATTCAAAGTTGATGCTTACGCTAAGCCTAAATTTTCAGAGTTCATTGCTGCCAGTTTGTGACTCAATAACTCCGTAAGTTATAAACGTACACTTAAAAAATAAATATTTCCGCATTCTATAAACAAATCTGTATTGGGAAAGAGCAAAGTAAAATTTATTCGGATCTTTTTTTGAATCTGAGATATTAACAAATATTGAAATTTTGCCAATTTACTTCAGATTTCAAATCACTCTCCTAGCTCTTTTAATGAAAAAATAATAGTAAAAATGATTCAGATTGAAAACTATCTATAACTAACTATCTGCTCTAATTTAGTAATTGTTTATGAATTTCTTGATGACGAAATCGTACTTTAAAAAATCGAAAATTTCCGAAAATTTCCTTTTTTCCTCTATTTCAGATGTTTTTTTGAAGATGAGGGAATGCTCTAAATTTACTCAAGTTTATTTACGTAACATATTGAAGTGTCTTTTAGATGCTACTAAATTTTAATCATTGGTTTCAGCGTATTTTTGTTGCTAGAGTAACTTGAACTAAGGCAAAATTTCATTATTTAGTTCTTTTTATTGTAAGTTTAGCAAAACTAACCATTTCTTTCGTGTTTCATTTTCTCAAAATCATGTTTATGAAGTACTTGCTGAAAGGTATATTTTTTAAAAATCGAAATAAATGTTAGATATACTTGCTTTCGCATCATTGAGTCGTTTATCTAGTTCTTTGAATTCTCGTAATTACACATAACTGTCAATCCATACAGGTTCCATACAGTAAAAACTACTTATTCTCGTGTTCAAATACTTCTAAGTTATAAAATTAAAATAATTATTTTGAAAATTACAATATGTTTTTTCAGTACAATGTATTATATAGGGCACAATATACGTAATTTAAGAAGGTGCAATGAAGTTTTCACACTTTTTATTTCTGTTTTAGTGTATGAATTGACTTGCAAAATTGCTCAGTTTCTAGACCTGTACCTTTTTTACAAAACAAATACAAAAAACAATATGTATAACATGTATAGTACTTGAATGGAATATTCAATTGGCCAAGAAATTTTATTTTAATTCCATCCCCTTTTGGTTTACAGGGGTCTAAAAATGTCATTTTTGTTATTTTTCCGATTTTTGAGGGGCTGTAATCGATAAAAGATGCACAAACACACAGCAACAATTACATATCCTTTTTCGCATGGTCCCAGTGATTAGTTTTTGCCGTATTTCATTTTGTGTTTCCGTCCCCTACGCGAGTTATCCCCCTTTGAAATGAGTAAAATTTTTACATTTGACCCTGAACTTTAACCTGTTGCCGTTATTTTAATTATTAACTTACAGCTACTTAACTCAGCATGTAAGACTATCAATTTATGTACTTTAACATCAAAGCGTTAAATTAACTGTCATAAATGTAATCAAACAGATTTTGGCCAGAATGCAAAGATCTAATAGTCCCATTTTTGACTACGAAAATCACTTTTGATGACCTCTAAAAAATCAAAAGTCCAGTTGAGAAAAAAAAATAAAAGTGGTTTTAAACATCTTTCATATCCAGCTTTTAGGGATATGAATTTCAAAAAAATTAAAAATGGTCGATCGCACCCATCCGTCGAACCTGTATGGATGGGTGCGATCGACCATTAACCATAAAACAAAAAGAAAATGCTATTTTTCTGAATTTTATTTTACGCTTGGAAATTAAAAACCAATTTCGAGTTTCTTCAAGCAAATAGTAGAAACACAGCTCTATATTCTTCTAAAATTTTAAAGTTGTTTGAATTTTCCCTCATTTGAATTTTTGTGCCTATGTGAAGGAGAAAATCATCATTTTACAAAATGTCACTAAGTTTAAAACTGATTTTGAAGACAAAGGAGTTAAAATACAACTTCAAAAGTAAGGTATTTCTTTTATGATACTTTGCACATTATTGGGTCTTAATTTCATCAAAGCTAATGCATTCCTTAAAGATTGAGATTAAAAAATAAAATGCTTAATTATGAGAAAATTGAAATATTTTCAATTTTTGAAACTCGGTTAAAAGTTAACTATAATAACTTTGAAAATTTTACTGACATCAGATTAATTACCCTACTCCATAGATTGCAACAACATATAACTTTTATGTTTTCATTAAATAGTTAATAAGATGCAAGCCTTCAAAAATTCAACATTTAGCATTTATGAGAATGCTGTTCAATTTGACCAATTTTCAATCGCATGTAACTATTCAAATAAAAAAATTTAAGCAAAAATATTTTAGGTATTTTTATATAGGCATAAAAGGATCCTGTATACCAAATTTTATAAAAAATCTGTTACCATGCGGCCACCACTTTTTTGCGAATTTTGCTCATTTTGTATGGAATGACCCAAACAGATTCGTGTAAATGGTTAAAACGTCGTTGCGGCTTTTCATGAATGGTTTCAGCTTTAAAGTTGATCCATGTTCACTTTGAAAACCTTTAACCTACAAAACAAAAACATTTTGGCACACATTTTTTCACATAATATACTGATGACGATAACAATGACAACGAAAGGATTGTTAAAGCTGTCAACTCCACTAAAAAGGGTATAATTTAATTTTTTTTTATAATTATTACTAGCTGACCCAGCCACGCGTTGCTGTGGCTGAGAATTTAAATAATTTTTTACTCATTGTTTTTATACGATCAAATTAATATTTTTAACAAATCTGGAAAAAGTTCCGTTGATTCTAAATCTCAGGAAATTGAGAATGGTCGTTTTTTCCCGAAGTAGGAACTTATTAAATTTAGTAAGGAATAAATATTCTTTTGCAAAACCATTACTATCAATACTTACGTCAAATTTAGAAAAGTACACTGTAAAAACAATTCAGAAACAGTCCTGGATAAAATTGGGCAGCTGATGTGCCCAATTTCTACCATTAAGATACCTTTTAAAACCTGGAATGATTTCCGCTAAAATTAAGTAACACTTCTGAAATTATTTCGGAAGCCTCGTGAAAAATTCAGACATCTTCCCGTTAAAAGTCAGTCATGTTTCTGGAAAATTAAAGAAAACTAAGGTAGGTATGCTCTCTTGGCACTTTCCTGATTTAATTAGAAAGTTCCATCAGCAGTACTGCAAACATGGCCAAGTCAAGCAAGAATCGCGCATTGTACTCGCCTGCAATTCTTACAAAAGAACGTCGGCCATACCTAGTTGCTCCCTCTCAGCACTTAATCAGCATGAACGGGTCATACGCGAAACGAAGCCCATAAGCTTTATAAATAGGCTCAGTTAATCTTTGAACTGGAAGCTAGAAATATTTTTCACAACCGTGAGAAAACTGCATTCGTGCAACGTGTAGCAATTCAGAGAACTTTTTGACAATGATACTTGATTTTTCCAGGAAGTGGATAAAAGCCACTGAAATTCTGAAAAGTTTCACGGAAATACTCAGAAACGTTTCGGAAATTTTTTGCAGTGTACTTTCTTTGTCCAATGGTGCAAAATAACTTGAAGGTGGTAAGTAAAGTATCAGAATGTTGAAATTAAGCATTTACCAATAACAGATTTTGTATGCATAGTTTATTCATGTCAGCCTTAACTATAGTTTTTCATCAATGACTTCTCTCAAAATAAACTACATAAATTGATACGCTATAAAAAAAAGTGGAATTTTATGAATAAGGTAGATAACATTGATTTCGAACTATTGTTTCTATTATTTTAAATTATTAAAATTGGAAATTATCTTTGTACTAATTTGTTCACAATATTTTTGGTTAATTAGTCTTTTGCTAATACGAACAGATTTGATGGTTTTTCCACACATGAGCAGGTTACATGTAGCTGTATCCATAGGAGAAACACCTATTTTCCAAGTCCAAACCGCCATCGTTTAAGCTTGAGATCTATTTTTGGTTATCGTGAAGGCAAAGCGAAGCGGAATATGAAGCCTTCTAAGCTGTGTTGGAGATTCTGACGATATTAATGGAATGCATGGCAGTAGGAAGATTCCTCCTTTATACTTTTCCGTTAAAATTAATGCTTCAAGAACGTTTCCGGTGAACTTTTTGATAACTATACGTGTATATTTGTAAAAACCTCGGTGAGTTTTAATTATGGAGAAGTTTATTTGGTGAATTATTTTTTAACTGGAAATTGTGTAGTGTCATTGCTGGTATATCCAGATAATTTAAAATTCAGTTGGAAACTTTACTGATTTGTTCTAATCAGCAATTGTATCGATTGATTTAAATGATTTCGAATTCCCAGGCAACAACTGTAGCATTTAAAAGTTAATTGCGTCTGCATCAACATTTTTTGCTGTCAAAATTAAGCGATTACAGAGTCAGTCATAATAATAAAAAAAAAAAAAAATATTCGGGAATACACTCTCAATTAGTTCACTTTTCGTCTCAATTGCAGTGCTGAAATTGTCGGGCTAATTGAAGTACTGTGTATTTTGATACATTTCAGTTTCATCGTTTCCAATACCCAGCAATTGCTTAGAAAATACTTTTATAAATACATCATTTTGCGTTTGTACTCGCATGTTCGTGGTTAATCGCATCATTTCGACATTACGCTATAAAAACGATTGTTTTAAACATCCGTTGTTTTCATCGGAATAACTGGTATTGTCTGCCGGAAGTCCCCAGACAGTATTCAGACAATAATACCTAAAAGTTGATCGTTGCCTTTCAAATCTTGCATAATCGTATGATGCGTTTCGAATTAAAGCTTTTTGCTCATGAGCCATAGTACACTTATCCCAAACTATAATATCACTCTTTTGCAACACTACAGCCATTCCGCGTTTTTTTTTCTTTAATGTTACACATTGCGCTTGGTTTATTATGAATATCTAATAGGCAACTTTAAAACTGAATGTGCTGCTCGTCTACCATCTAAAAAAAGTAGCAGCAATGCCTGACGATGCAATTGTCACTGCAATTTTCTGTTGCGAAAGTATCTTTGCAAGAAAAAAACGAAAGAAAATAAGTGTTTTCCGCTTAAATTCAGTAACCTTCCAGACATTATCCTGAAATATTTTTGAAGAATTCAGCAGTCTTCTTGTTTAAAGCCAGTTATGATCCTGGCACCTTAAGAGAAGCCTAACGTAGGTTTAATAAAAAAAACCTGGAATCTTCCTGCTTTTCCAACCACGCTCTCAAAGCATTAATGCAATCACTGCCAACGCTATGACAGACTCTCAAGCAAGTGTCTCGAATGTAACTCGTCTGCAACTCTTGTACAGCTTCGTGACACAGATATCTTTTCGCGGTCTTTGGGAGCGTAGTCAATCTGGAATGATCGTCCTCGAGCTGAAACCGATACACCAAATAAATACGTTCAGTTAATCTTGATGCTGGTGGAGAAAAATATTTTTCACAACGGTGTGAAATCTGCACTTTGTATCAATTATGGAAACTTTTTGACAAATACAATTGACTTTCTCAGGAAGTGAATAAAAACCTGTAAAATCCCGAAACGTTATATGAAAACAATAAGCAACGTTTCGGAGTTTTTTAAAATTATTATAGTGTTTTTTGCAGTAGGTCAAACGTTGTTAGAGTTATATCGATTAATTAACTTACACCGCCATCTATTAACAATTTATAGAACTAAACAATTAATACACACTATTAATGTGTAATAAACATTTTATTTGCAATTAAAAATTATAAAAACCATCCTATCTTTTAAGTTGGATCAAATGACACATAGATATGAAATTTGAGAAAAATCGGTTGAGTAGTTACGGAGTTTACCCCGAACAAACATCGTGACACGAGATTTTTATATATATAGATTTAGCATCTTTTTAATTGCATCCATAAAATTGTAATAAAATGCAAGATTTTATCACGCTGATTGATCATCATTAGTTTTGCATTTAAACTTACGTGTTGAAACTGATGCTTTATATGTAAAGACAATCTTTGATAATATAGCTATTTACTCAAGTTTAGATCTCTAGGTGCTGTAGATAAAAAAATTTATCTTTAACATTTTAGCTTGAAAAATGTAATACATTTAAATAACAAAAAATCCTCTTCAATCTATAACCGATATCCAGGAAACTAAGTATTTCATTAAACGGAAAAAGCGTGAATCGATGGTTGGATTAACCCCACAACGAATACGAAATAAAGAAAAGCAATATTTGCCACACAGCGAGTCACAGATGGCGCTGCTGTACAGTTGCCTCTATCATCACGGCTGGTAGTTCTCCCATAAATACGGACGCTCAGAAGTTAGTCGGAGCTATTCTCATGTCGTCGGCTGTGGCTGACAGATTCAAGTAGTCTTAGCATAGTCTGTCGGCAGCACAGTTCGTTTTGAGTATTTTAAAGCGAGGTATTTGAGTAGAATTTTATAGGAGCGTTTATGTGCGTTCTTGTTAATGTAAAACAATCATACTAACTTGAATACGATGTGATCAAGGATGTGGACCAGGAAGTATAAGGCAAGTATTTTTTTTTCTTTTTTTCAAAATGATTTGATGTTTGAAGTTTTGTCAGATTACATATGATTCTTATATAGTTTTTGACTTTTTTTTCAAACTAATTTAACGTGACATCAAAATACTTTTTTCATTTTTGTATATCATTAAAAAAAGTAATTAAATAAGATTGCTTGACGAATTTAACAGAATTTCATTCCTTCCTTTACTTATTTATTAATTGACATTAATTGGTGTTTTGGTTTTAAGTTGAAAGTGGGTAAAAGAAACATAAATGAGAACAAATCATAAATATGAACAATTAAGGATTTTTAAACAATAGTAGAGATTTTGTGAGAAATAACGTATCAAGAGAGACAAAAACTTGCAATGGAATTCAGTTTTTATGTATTTTAGACTTTTAAATCTAGAAGCCACAACGAGTTCATGGTTCTATGCTGATTTAAAGTAACTCAGTTTAAACAGTAATGTAGCCTAGATGCATTAAAATTTACGTAGACCGCGATTTTCTCAAAACGTCAATTTCAAAAACTTATGTTATTTTTTCAAGAAAATCACTTTACATATTACTGTGAAAATTTCAGCACATTTTATTTATTCGTTAATAGTTATACTGAAGTGAAAGTTTTGCTTAAGGTCCCACACTTTTTCCTGAACTCCTATTTTTATGTCTAAAACGGTCGTTTTTATTTTAATAGTGCCTATTGGTTAAAATTTAATACATCTATATATATAAAAATCTCGTGTCACGATGTTTGTTCGGGGTAAACTCCGTAACTACTCAACCGATTTTTCTCAAATTTCATATCTATGTGTCATTTGATCCAACTTAAAAGATAGGATGGTTTTTATAATTTTTAATTGCAAATAAAATGTTTATTACACATTAATAGTGTGTATTAATTGTTTAGTTCTATAAATTGTTAATAGATGGCGGTGTAAGTTAATTAATCGATATAACTCTAACAACGTTTGACCTACTGCAAAAAACACTATAATAATTTTAAAAAACTCCGAAACGTTGCTTATTGTTTTCATATAACGTTTCGGGATTTTACAGGTTTTTATTCACTTCCTGAGAAAGTCAATTGTATTTGTCAAAAAGTTTCCATAATTGATACAAAGTGCAGATTTCACACCGTTGTGAAAAATATTTTTCTCCACCAGCATCAAGATTAACTGAACGTATTTATTTGGTGTATCGGTTTCAGCTCGAGGACGATCATTCCAGATTGACTACGCTCCCAAAGACCGCGAAAAGATATCTGTGTCACGAAGCTGTACAAGAGTTGCAGACGAGTTACATTCGAGACACTTGCTTGAGAGTCTGTCATAGCGTTGGCAGTGATTGCATTAATGCTTTGAGAGCGTGGTTGGAAAAGCAGGAAGATTCCAGGTTTTTTTTATTAAACCTACGTTAGGCTTCTCTTAAGGTGCCAGGATCATAACTGGCTTTAAACAAGAAGACTGCTGAATTCTTCAAAAATATTTCAGGATAATGTCTGGAAGGTTACTGAATTTAAGCGGAAAACACTTATTTTCTTTCGTTTTTTTCTTGCAAAGATACTTTCGCAACAGAAAATTGCAGTGACAATTGCATCGTCAGGCATTGCTGCTACTTTTTTTAGATGGTAGACGAGCAGCACATTCAGTTTTAAAGTTGCCTATTAGATATTCATAATAAACCAAGCGCAATGTGTAACATTAAAGAAAAAAAAACGCGGAATGGCTGTAGTGTTGCAAAAGAGTGATATTATAGTTTGGGATAAGTGTACTATGGCTCATGAGCAAAAAGCTTTAATTCGAAACGCATCATACGATTATGCAAGATTTGAAAGGCAACGATCAACTTTTAGGTATTATTGTCTGAATACTGTCTGGGGACTTCCGGCAGACAATACCAGTTATTCCGATGAAAACAACGGATGTTTAAAACAATCGTTTTTATAGCGTAATGTCGAAATGATGCGATTAACCACGAACATGCGAGTACAAACGCAAAATGATGTATTTATAAAAGTATTTTCTAAGCAATTGCTGGGTATTGGAAACGATGAAACTGAAATGTATCAAAATACACAGTACTTCAATTAGCCCGACAATTTCAGCACTGCAATTGAGACGAAAAGTGAACTAATTGAGAGTGTATTCCCGAATATTTTTTTTTTTTTTTATTATTATGACTGACTCTGTAATCGCTTAATTTTGACAGCAAAAAATGTTGATGCAGACGCAATTAACTTTTAAATGCTACAGTTGTTGCCTGGGAATTCGAAATCATTTAAATCAATCGATACAATTGCTGATTAGAACAAATCAGTAAAGTTTCCAACTGAATTTTAAATTATCTGGATATACCAGCAATGACACTACACAATTTCCAGTTAAAAAATAATTCACCAAATAAACTTCTCCATAATTAAAACTCACCGAGGTTTTTACAAATATACACGTATAGTTATCAAAAAGTTCACCGGAAACGTTCTTGAAGCATTAATTTTAACGGAAAAGTATAAAGGAGGAATCTTCCTACTCCCATGCATTCCATTAATATCGTCAGAATCTCCAACACAGCTTAGAAGGCTTCATATTCCGCTTCGCTTTGCCTTCACGATAACCAAAAATAGATCTCAAGCTTAAACGATGGCGGTTTGGACTTGGAAAATAGGTGTTTCTCCTATGGATACAGCTACATGTAACCTGCTCATGTGTGGAAAAACCATCAAATCTGTTCGTATTAGCAAAAGACTAATTAACCAAAAATATTGTGAACAAATTAGTACAAAGATAATTTCCAATTTTAATAATTTAAAATAATAGAAACAATAGTTCGAAATCAATGTTATCTACCTTATTCATAAAATTCCACTTTTTTTTTATAGCGTATCAATTTATGTAGTTTATTTTGAGAGAAGTCATTGATGAAAAACTATAGTTAAGGCTGACATGAATAAACTATGCATACAAAATCTGTTATTGGTAAATGCTTAATTTCAACATTCTGATACTTTACTTACCACCTTCAAGTTATTTTGCACCATTGGACAAAGAAAGTACACTGCAAAAAATTTCCGAAACGTTTCTGAGTATTTCCGTGAAACTTTTCAGAATTTCAGTGGCTTTTATCCACTTCCTGGAAAAATCAAGTATCATTGTCAAAAAGTTCTCTGAATTGCTACACGTTGCACGAATGCAGTTTTCTCACGGTTGTGAAAAATATTTCTAGCTTCCAGTTCAAAGATTAACTGAGCCTATTTATAAAGCTTATGGGCTTCGTTTCGCGTATGACCCGTTCATGCTGATTAAGTGCTGAGAGGGAGCAACTAGGTATGGCCGACGTTCTTTTGTAAGAATTGCAGGCGAGTACAATGCGCGATTCTTGCTTGACTTGGCCATGTTTGCAGTACTGCTGATGGAACTTTCTAATTAAATCAGGAAAGTGCCAAGAGAGCATACCTACCTTAGTTTTCTTTAATTTTCCAGAAACATGACTGACTTTTAACGGGAAGATGTCTGAATTTTTCACGAGGCTTCCGAAATAATTTCAGAAGTGTTACTTAATTTTAGCGGAAATCATTCCAGGTTTTAAAAGGTATCTTAATGGTAGAAATTGGGCACATCAGCTGCCCAATTTTATCCAGGACTGTTTCTGAATTGTTTTTACAGTGTACTTTTCTAAATTTGACGTAAGTATTGATAGTAATGGTTTTGCAAAAGAAAATTTATTTATTCCTTACTAAATTTAATAAGTTCCTACTTCGGGAAAAAACGACCATTCTCAATTTCCTGAGATTTAGAATCAACGGAACTTTTTCCAGATTTGTTAAAAATATTAATTTGATCGTATAAAAACAATGAGTAAAAAATTATTTAAATTCTCAGCCACAGCAACGCGTGGCTGGGTCAGCTAGTTATGAAATAAACAGAACTTCCTTGAAATTTTACTTCAGTTAAAATACTGAAAATTGTAACTTTCTATCATTAAAACTTTTTGAGTAAAAGGTAGGGGAGAGTATTGTACATTCTGACACTTTTCATATTTTAATTTTTAACGTCAAATTATTTTTATCAAATTTAAAATCAAAACGTCGCATTAAAGTACCCCAACATATTTCTCTGCAATATATTTTTTAAAATTCAGACAGTTTGAAAATAAAATATTGCCAGCCATTCAAAGTAAGAGTTCCAATCTCCCTAAGTACAACCTCCTACTGTACCTTGGGACACATCGTGTTTTACTATGAGAAACTCTTCATGATTCAGGAAACAGCTATATACTTGAACCAATTTTGCAACAAAAAAAAATCATGGTAATGAATTAAATTTAGAATAATGAATACAGATTTATGAATAATGAATTAATTAATTATTATCTAAAATTAAATGTGTTGAAAAGACTACATCAGATTAAAACATTTTTCCATGTTCCTAAACATTTCTTATTACTAAGAACCATATATATGGAGTACCTTGGAACGTGTCCTAAGGTAGAATATGTTTAGCTGTCCCAAGATACAATCACCACGTGGTTTATGAAAAACGAAAATCGCGGTCAATCTAGATGCACTATCATTATTTTCTTATAACCAAAATATTTAAAGTACTTCACTTTTATAAGAAAATAAAATTCAATTGATTAGTTTTACAAAAGCAAAGACAGAAAATTAAATAAAAACGAAAGTATTTACTTTGGAATCATGAAATTTTCTTTTTCTCTTAAAATCGTCAATTCAACTCATTTGATGCTGATTGTTACTATGGCACCATTTAGTGGTGGAGAACAAAAGGTAGTGGTGGTACAAAAACGTAGCCACTAAAAATAGATTGTTAGAAATTAGTAGTGTTCCAAGGTACAAACGTCACAAGGTACAACACTCACACTTACATAAAATTTAGCAATTTATCATTACGTGTACACAGGGTACCGACTCCAAAATGTAACAATTCAATTTCAAACAGCTTGTAAGAGTTTAAACAATGTTCTGTTATCAGCGATGCGTAAAGGCAATTAAGGCCAACAAACTATCAGTATGTTTTGCAAATACTTAAAAAAAAAAAAAAAAAAAACACCCCCGTGCCACCTCATCATTATTATTATTTTTTTTTATACTGTCAAAGGATATTTTTATTGAGTCCGCACCTGAGCTTTTACATGAAATTATCGTAATAACAGAATTTCTTACAATCAATCATCCAACAAATTTGATTTTTTTCTTTGTATCTTAAACGAGTTCGTGTAGAAAATGTGAAAATTATTGATGGCAACTTTAGCGCTGTTAATTTCACACAAGACTGAGCATAATAACACGCGTTCGATGCATTTGATGCTCTTCTTACCAAATCAACTTTTGAGAAAGGAGTCCATGATCTTTTTCCATAAAAATATATCGATAACAAAATTATTATGTAAATATTATGATACTTCGAAGCACAGACGCACAATGTAAATGTATCATAGCGTGTTTAAGGGCTGGATTTTTAAGGTTCAAACCCCCTCCGAAATATTTCAAAACTATTCTAAAATATGCTTTTCCTAATGTTTTTTTCCTAATGAGCTTTTTGCAGTTTTTTTTTATTTTACTTTTTTTTCACTTTCATTTAAAGAAATAAATAGTTATTATTGTTGAACAGTACAAACTCAGTGCTTTATCTCCAGTATTTGTTTTTGTTGCAGTTATTGGGAACATTATTTCTTACAAAAGAAAAAAAAACAGATTCCTTAAGATTTCGAATGCCTCAAGCTAACAAAAACATCAAAATTCTGGAGATTTAAAAGTGCTAAATTCTATATTTTACACATTTTTTAAGAGTCAAAAATTATGACTTTAAAAGTACTCCTTCGAACGCGTGTACATGGGTACACACTTCTTTTTGAGTTATTGATAAAACATATAATATTTAACAAAAGTGAAGTAATGTAATTTACACATCGATTTTTATCTTCATTTAATAAACACGCCAAGTTTTACATTTGCTAATGCCCTTTCAGTAGCATCCCCTCATTTATGTAACCTATTGTAAGAAAATTTAATAGAATATAAAAATAAAATCGAATTTAATTGATCACATAGATTTCACGAGTTATGTGTTGGTAATACCCTCCCCGAAACAAAAGTCTGGTAACGGCTTGATATGTATGCGTGTGTGAGAGAGTATATAATGTAAAATTGAATATTAACTGTCAGGATTATGATATACAGACAGAATAAAGCTACAGCTGCTAATTTATTGCATGAAATAACATAGAAAAAAAAAGACACACATGCAATGTCAGCAACTTCAAATCGGTTGATGCATATAATAGTTTTGAAGGCCATTTTGGGCTCCAGTTTTGGTGCATTTCTACTACAATCCTTTTGTATGGAATTTTGCTTAAACGATTTGCTCACTTATATCAATATACGACGTACTATCATTTATCTTTCATATTCAATCCTAAATACATGTGCTTCTTTAAAAAAATTACATCCTAAAAAGTTTAGTTTTTCAATATTCCTCCGGTTTATTTAAAGAAACTTAGATAAAGTGAGAATAACATAGAGGAACAGCGAATGTCAAACATTTTCAGTGGCGCAGCACATCCGTCAAGGTTTAGTTGGAAAAGGTAAGTGACACCGGAACAAGCATTAACAGCAACAAAATCAAAATTTTACAACAGCATGAACTTTCCCAAAATTAGTAGCACAATGTAACATTGAAAAACAAAATCAGAAAAATTATCGAAAAAAAATGGAAAGCTAACGTGTCTGATTTTCACAAGTAACATATCTGACAGATCAATAAACCCCTGAAATTAAACTGGAATGTTCCTGATGTGCTCAGAAACATTCCCAATAAAAACCAGTCACGTTTCTGCAACAAAAATTGAACTTTCAAAGAAAACCTAAATACTTTTTATAGTAATAGCTCGGCACCTTCCTAATTTAGTGCAGACTCCCAAAGCATTTCTGTAGATATGGCCGCAGCAAATTAAGAATTCAAACAAACGCTGAGCAGCTTATTTGTCGGCAATTCTTGCAGAGCTAAGCATCCAAAGAATATGAAGCTAAGTATGCAAAGCTAAGCATCTAAAGAATATAAAGCTAAGTATGCAAAGCTAAGTATCTAAGAAGTGTTTACACGACCTCTTTCTTCACAGTCATCCTGATAGGGCTGAAGTATGAATGACGTCAAATTTTTTAAATAAAACAGTCAAGTATATCGCAAAAAAGGTAGTGAAAATATTTTCTACTACAGCAAGAAGTCTGAGTTCATGCAAATTGCAGCATTTCAGGAAACGTTTGACAAAGATACTTGATTTTCAGAGGAAATTAATGAACACCTGTGAAATCCTGAAAATCCACGGGAAAAATCAGTGACGTTTCAGAACTTTTCACTCTTTTTTTTCAGTTCAAACTGGTGGAAACTCGCAAAGTCCTGGAACGTTACCTGAAAAAAATATGAACCGTTTCGGAATTATCGTACGGTGACATGATGTTTAAAATTTAGTAACAAAGTAAGTTAGTTTAAAAAGAAAATTTAGTAGCATGAGAAAACATTGAAAATCTGAACACGTTTAGGCTCTTTTTTTCCATGTATTTCTGTCCTATCTGGAGATGAAAACAATCCGAAAAAAACCCAGAGAATCTCCGAAAAAACGGAATAAAACCGTTTTTTTTTCGAAGAGGTTTATTTCCAATCCGAAAAAATTGAAAATTTGAAATTCTTCAACTTTTCAGGAAGTTTTAATTGAAATTTTCAGCAAAAAGTGAGAAAATTTTTCTTAAACTTAAAATCTGATGCTATTTCCTTCTCCCCCCACTACCTCCTTGTACGTTAAAATAAGGTCTATCTTTGCATTAGTTTGCAAGCTGTTGCTTGGTAATATAATTTGCATATATATCCGAAAACATTTAATACTTTTTGCGCAAAAAATTAAATTCTATTCTTGAAATTTTCTCAATAATATCAATTAAGGGAACTGTTAGAGGTGAGAGTATGTATACTATATTATGGTGTCCCCCCCCCAAAAAAAAAAACGAAAGTCAGTTTATCAAGTCGCACACCCCCACTTATATTTTCCCTTTTAGGTCAAAACAGTAGTAAAAAAATTTCAGATAATTTAAACAGGCAACCCGTGCTGACTTGCGCCTGAAAGTGTAAACCAGCCCAGTAATAGGTCAGCTGAACCAAATTACAGCCAGCCCAGTAGTAGGCCAAAAAAAAAAAAAAAAAAAATATTTTTGGAAGCAAAATTTCATGTTGATAAAACGTTGCCCCGCAAAAATATTTGTCCAAATTAAAAAATATTTAGGTGTCCAGCAGGAGGCATAAAATACATAATTTTCTTTAGAAAAAGTGATTTTTTCGATTTACCTGTAAAAAAACAGAAATACATTTAAATACAATATCAAGTTCAAAAATTATTAGCGAACACATTTTCAAATCAACACTTGCAAATGAATACTAAAAAATATAAATTATATAAAATGAAAAATTTAACTTAAAATTGAAAAAATGCGTATTTTGAGTACCATGTGGGAGACATAAATATAGCAAGAGAACAGAAATTGCTATTGAACGCTAAATATCGATTCTACTGCTTATATTTTTCAGCTTGATAGCCTCTTAAAATTTAACTTACATTAAAAATATATGTATATGGAAAAAAAATCAATTTTTTGAAGAAAATTGCAAATTTTTTAGGCCTCCTGCAGGATACTGGACACCTAAATATTTTTTTATTTGGATAAATATTTTTGTGGTACATGTGGGGCTATAGAGACAACGTTTTATCAACAAGAAGTTTTAAACTTCAAGAAAGAATTTTTTTAAATTCAGTCTAGTACACAGTGTTGGTTCACACTTTCAGGCGCAAGTCGGCACGGGTTGCCGTTGTTCAAATAATATGAAACTTTTTTGCAGTTTGGAACTCTTCAGTAATCAATACATAAGTCATTTCAATTCATTAAAATTTTAACCAAACTTACTTTTATTCTCAAGAATTTAGTATAGACTCAGGGAAAGTTTGTTTGAATTAGTGGAACAATCGTAGGCACTTAAAGAGTTTTTTCCCCCATACATGCAGAAATCCAAGTTTGTTTTGACAAAAAAAAAAAAAAATGTTCAAAATAAAAAATAATTTACTCCCAAATTAAACAGAAATAAAAAAATCTAATATAACGTTCTTGAAAATTACCTTTTGAAACTTTTAGTACTGTTGCCAAGTCTCGAAATAGACACGAAACTTTCTCAGAAGAAAACTGCATTTTATTCCGCTTTCAAATAGGTCTAGAGAAACCATGATTTCCCGTTTTGATCACTACATGGTTTCATTTGAGTGGAGCATCACGTATATTGAATGATAGAAATGCTTCGAAATAAAAAAATACGAACTACTGGCCAAAAGTCGAAATCGAAACATTGAAATTCCCTCACGGAGTGTTCCTAGAGTTGTACATACGGGTGCGTGGGATAATGGATAAAAAGTCAGAATCAATGGGAAATGGTAGCGGAAATAGAGTTGTAGAAATAAAATTCTCTGGTAAGTGCAATTAAATTTCGTTTATATTTTACTCTCTCGATAAAACCAAATGAACCAGAACTTGTTTCAAGTTTGGAACTCTTCTCATTTTAAAACGAATTCCTTTTCTAGGTTTGTTTCTATGTACTTACTGCTTTTGAGGGTCTGAATTTTAGCTTAAGAGAATATTTTGCAATTTCGGGAGCGAAAAAATAAATGGTTGAAACCGAATTTTGAAATCTTTTAATAGTGCGTTTATAAATGGACTGATTTGGTTCAACAACATATATTTTATTGGTTTGACAGTTGTGCAGAAGGAATGAAACTAGTTTTAAAAATACATGTGTCGTGGGACAATACGTGAAGGTAAGAAAAATAGCCTTGAAATATTTATACGTATCGTTTTCCCACATTGCACTGTTTTTATTTTACAGCATTCATTACAGTATTACACTCTTGTTTGTGAAAATTGCAACACCATGAAGGAAGCATCACAGTTCAATGAAATTTAATGCACAGTTGAGTGGTAATGGTACAAATAAATGATTAAATTTTCAAACCAAACAAACAATAAAAAGAGATAGAAATTAGTATTTTGTGTGACCACCACGCGCCGTAATAAGAGCTGCTACACGACTCGGCATGGAGTAAAACAAAGTTTTAATATCTGCCTGCGGAAGAGTTGCGGAAGAGTCCATATTGTTTGTATGCGCAACCAAAGTTCGTCTGTCGAAACAACAGGACGAGGATCATAAGCGAGACGCGGTCCAACGATATTCCACACATGTTCAATCGATGACACATCCGGGGAATATGCAGACCAAGAAAGAAGATGTACCTGCTGCGAATCAAGGTAGGATTTGTCAGTCCTAGTGACATGTGGACGGCAATTATCCAGCTGGAATACAGCCCCTGGCAGACCTTGCAGGAAAGGAATAGCTTGGGTCTGTAAAACTTCGTTAATGTATCAGGTACTGTTCAAATTGCCCACAATTCGTAGCAATTGTGATCGTCCATGATATGCTATGGCACTCCAGACCATAACTTCGGGTGGTCGTCCACTGTGGCGTTCGATAATGCACTTTGGAATGTGCCGTTCACCGGCATAGCGCCTGACACGAATTCGGCCATCATGGAGCCACAAATTGAAGCAGGATTCGTCAGAAAAGACGACCTGCTGCCAATCAGTAAGCCAGCTCCTATGCACATTGGCCGGTTGTTGCCGCAGGCAGCGTTGGTTTTGCGTGAAAGGAGTCCTGTATAAAGGAATCCTTGCGCGCAGCCCACATTGCAGCAGACGTCTCCGAATTGATGAAGCACACAATGAAACACCTGTAGCTGTTGATCACTGTGCTGCCAATTGTCTAGAAGAAGTTGTGCGGTCCGTCAGTGCCATACGCACCTGGTGTCTGTCATCAAGGACTGACGTCACATTTCGGGGTCCACTCCCGGATTTCCGAGCCGTCCGACCCTCGTCCGTCCACTGCTTCCAAACACGCATGATTGTGCTGCTGTTACGCTGCACACGAGGCCCCCGGCTACTGCACGATAAAACAATCCAGCTTAACTAAGGCCGACGATTCTGCCCCGTTTAAACTCCGAAATTTTTTCAAATTTCGCTTTATTTCGTTGAAGAGGCATAGTAAAGATTCAGTTAACGTTTTCTCTAGCATATAACCACCGATAATCATACTCGCCTCGCTACATCCGTCTATTTTTATTCGGTTGGATCCGCCGTTCAGAGGGCGCTGCTCAGCATACGCATGCGCTGTCGGTCTGCAATTCTAATCATTTGTATATCATGCCCTACTTTACATTTCGTGCAATTTTCCGCTCACTCGCGTAAGTCCTTCGTGGTGTTGCAATTTTCACAAACAGGAGTGTAATAAGGAATGTTCCTGCTATAGTAACGTTTTGAATTTGTTGTTGTCATTGCGTGTACCGGTGTCATTTGCCCTCTTGAAAGATGTGCTGTGCCTTTGAAAACAAATTCTTTGGGGGGGGGGGCTATCAAAAATGAGAATAATTCTTTATTTCAAGGTAAATGTTCAATTGGAAAAACCCACTCAAATTCCAGAAAAATTGCTACACAAATTCATGACTACATTATAAACACCACTCAGAAACATTCCTGGAAAGTAATGGGCAGCTAATGTGCCCAATTTGTGCCAGTAACACATCTTGCAAAACACAGGAACGTTTCCCGCTAAAATTCAGTAACCTTCCTGAAATTATCCTAGAATTTTCCTGAGTAATACAGAAGTCTTCCCGGTTAAAGCCAGTCATGTTGCTAGAACCTTCAGAAAAACTTAAGTACGTTTTAAGTAGCAGCTTGGTGCCTTCTTGATTTACCAAGAAAGCTCGAAAACATTGTTGTGACCAGGGCTGAAACTAAGACAGAATTGCAAGCAAGTGTCAAACTCTTCATTTTCCTACAGTTCTAGCAAAGCTTTAGAACCCATACACTTAATTGCTTTCCTTCGAAGCTAAGTCAATCAGGACTGGCCACTATAATGTTAAATCCGATACACTTAATAAATACGTTCATTTAATCTTTAAAATGATAGCTAAAAATAGTTTTTACAACGATGAGAAGTTTGCATTTGCTTAACTTGTAATAATTCAGGAACCTTTTTGACAAAATTACTTGCATTTCACAAGAAATTGCTAAAATCCTGTGAAATCCCGAAACGTTCCACGGAAATAATCAGTGACGTTACGGAATTGTTTTGCAGTGTAAGATTTTGAATACTGCTTTAATTTTTTCATACAGTGACTGACTGTATTGGGTGACTTTTTCCTTAAATATTTCCAAAAAATAACAACCTTCTCTAACCATGATAATGTTTACCCTATATCTGTCGTAAAGGCAAAATTTTTAATTGAAACTGCATGCCCCTGTTTCGGATTCACAAATAATTTTCCAACGTATTAGTTACAAAGAATTTACAGTGCAGGATAGCGGTGGTAGAAAAGTATCTAAATTTCTGATTCCACTGAATCATAAACGCGTATAACTTTAATTGTAATAAATTATATTGTGTGTACTTTTGTGCTTAGTACAGCAGAATACACACAATCCGGCATTGTGTACTACGGCAAGTAAATATAGCCGTATACCGTATATTCCTTTTGTGTGACATACATTGGGTCATGTCATGACACTGTGATGACGAGCAGTGGCTCCTGTGAAATTTAATACATACCACAAGCAATAATAAATAAGCAAAATATTAGCAATTGTTCATTCTATGAGTGTCACATAAGTGTAATAAGTCTATCCCATACAACCATACACTGGCTTTTAAGCACTAAGACAATGGTTTGGAATGCACCATCTCGTTTTAGACTAGATTTACTCATGATTCGTAAGAAAATCTTTAGTGTTTTATTTTAAGCGAGTTTTCGAACACGTATTTGAACGGTTTTAAAGTGCAATAATTGCATTTTTGCAGAGCAATACGAACATCTACAGTATGGGAGTCCAAATTCGGAATGTTTAGGACCACGATCATTCCGGCGTTCGGAATTTTCTGGCTTTTGGATTCTAACTCAAAAAAAAAAAAAAAAGTGAAACCTCTCCTATCGCGCGGTATTTGTCACGTTTTTCCTGGTTTCGCTAATGTTTGCTCTGTGTCTTTTATTTTTTAATCAATCTGAATTGGAGTGTAATTCGTAAATAAAAAATTAGAGATAATTTGTAGCAGCGTTGGTCCACGGGGGGGGGGGGGGGGATATTGCTTTTTATTATCATGCAATGTGCCGAACGATACACTACATTAATCATAATTTTACTAAAAATAATTTTGTATTTCTGTTCAATAGGTTTTGTATTGCATAGAAGAAAAAAAAACATCATTAACCGAAAGTGGATGTCAAAAGATTGCTGCACAATTACGACAGAACGCTTATTTACGCACAACTTGTGGCATGGGAAAAACATTTTAAAAAATTGAACTGACAGTACTGTACATAAAATACACAGCCAGCTCAGTCATTCCATCCAAGGACTGCAGTTCCGTGCTTATTAGCACTCATCTGCCCGGAATAGGAAGTACCTGAGCTGGAGGTGGAAAAAACCACCACCTCCGACCTTTTCCATCTCCAGCCCAGGCTCTTCCTACTCCGGGCTGATGAGTGATGATAAGCACGAAACTGCAGTCCTTGGATGGAATGACTGAGCTGACGGTGTATTTCATGTATTTGTGCCTTAGCCCGGCCTATAGGGCGGCAACTTACTGAAAATACATGAGAGTACTCTGTTAAAAAAAATCAATTGCCGAACGTAAAGAATTTTGAACATTTAAAACTATTTTTTTTTGGTTTTTAAAAATGTTTTTTATTTAAAAAAATATTTATAAGAAAAAAGTTCCGAATTTCGGGTTTCTGAAATTGGGGTATCAATTTGTATTGCATTTTGATGTCAAACTCTTCTCTCTGTGCCGACCACGAAATAAAAACGCTTTGAATGTTGAAATGTAAAAATTCGAACTTTTTTTCAAATGGAAAAATGTTATCAATTTGTACCTTCAAACAGGGTGCCCTAGCCTTATAGGCCCTTAAAATTATCGTGAAGATTCAAACAAAAATTGGCATGAAATCCAATTCGAACTGATTCGAATTAAATGTTAGGGAATTGGTATTTTGATAATTGAATCCTTTATTTCAGAAACCCGTCAAATGCGCTTTTTAAAGTTTTCAAAAAACTATTTTTAGAAAAAATAAGTAAAGGTTTTGGTGTAGAATTTTTTTTTGTGTTTCTTATTGCAGTGCAAAAGCAAATAATGCTTGGGGTTACTTTTAACAATGTTATTTCTTATGCATTTTTTTTTTTTTTAACAATTTTTATACTTAAAGGGTTTCTGCAATAAGAAAAACTTTTTACTTAAAAAAAAAGTTTTTGACTATGATTTTGAAAAACCGATGTAAGTTGTAAATAAAAAAGCATATTATCTTTATGTTTAAATTTATTAAACATCAAAGAAAAAGTTGTAATAATAGTTACATAAAAAACGCAAAATAAAGAAATAATAAAGACAAACGAGACAACATAAAACATATCGTCTATGCATATAGGCCAATCCTAAAGTGTCAGTTTTTACTCTACTCATCTTCATATACCACGTCAATGTTGCAGGCAGCTTGGGTCGTAGGCCACTGGACCAATTCATCGAAAAATTGTTGCCTATTGTTCTCATTTGACTGTTTTAAGGTCCTTTGATTTTATTTTTCCCCTTCCTCCCTTAGCAGCACCACTGTCGACCGGCCCCTCCCGCTGCTGCTACTCTAGCGAAACCGCCTCCAGGTTGCGTCCATATCCTACAGACACGCATACATACGCATATTTCTTATCACTCTACACACACACATATACCCACACACTCATGCCTTCACACAGACACAAACACGCACGCATACATACACACACCTACACACACCACGCCTGCACACACACAAACACACACGCACTCATGCCTGCAAACAGAAACAAACACACACGTACACATACACACAAATACTTGTGATCGCGAAAAACGTAAGTAGAATTCAAAATGTCAAAATTCAAATAATTTTTTTGTTATTTATTTTATTGCGTTGATTTCTATCCTTCCAGATGGGCTTGCGATCACTCTTAGGAGCTCCAGAAGTGTAGAATATTTTTGGGTGCGAATGTTTAGGAGGTTAAACCGTCAATAAACTAAAGTAAGAAATAACAACGTCAAAGAGCACAAATTACAAATTACTGCAGACACGTGTTTCGGCGTTACAAGGAACGCCTTTTTCAATGCAAAAGAAATGAGCTTATGGATCAAAAGACATCCGACAAAAGTTTTTGCTTTTGTCATTTTTTGCCTTTTCTTTTGCTTTGCATTCATAACTTATAATAATGTCATTTTTGTAAAAAAAAAAAAAAAAAAAAAAAAAAAAAAAACAGTTGACGGGTTTTTTAAAATAAGCGATTCAATTTCTAACGAGGACTGCTTGTATTCTGCAGACAACCGCTCAATGGGAGGATTCAACTAAAAGTTTGTATGCACGTGGCCATATACGAACTAGAGGCAAAAAACTTTTGTGTTCTTAATTTTTCAAAGCGAAATACTAGCTGTTCAATCACTGGTTGGACTGCCCTGTTAAAATGTTCAGAAGAAAATCAGTGAGTTAATCTATTTTTTCTCTCTGAAAACATAATATGTATAATTGAAGTAATCAAGTCTTAATTAATGTATCTCGAATCGCTTTGCAATTGTTCTAATGATACTGTTTTTCATCAACGAGGAATAAAACTTGTGGTTTTTGAGAAAATATCACATGATTATGAATGCATACGTATACAAATATACTATTTCTTTCATTCATTACAATATTTTTAAGCGGATAACTTATTGTTTTTATTTAGAAAAGAAGCATTCATTTTCAAGTAGTGATACATTAAATGAAAAATAAAAAGAATAGTGATAAATAACACGCATAATCAACTGGAAAATGAACACTTGAAATATAGTATGCAAATAAATGCAAAAAAATAAACTTATTTACTTTAAAAAATTCTCTTTGAAGCAAAGCGTCGAGAACTTAAGATTAAAACATTAATAGTGAATAATCAGTCATCAATAAAATCAAATTATTTTGAAAAGATATTTCCTGTCCTTTATCACTGCTACAAATGAAATGTCACACTTATCATGATTAGTAAGTAATATAAAAGAAAGCAATAAATTTCACAATAGCTTAAAGGATTCTTCCAGTTTGAATGGCAAAACATCATAAAAGTTTTTACCCTAATTTTTTTGTGCTACTAAATGAGACAACTAATAACCCTTCTTTACGAGAATAAAATATAATGTTCCATTGATTAACTTGCAAAGTGAGAACCCACTCTGATGCTAATTACTTTAACTAAGCATGCTTTGAGTTTTCATTCCATATTAATTAGCATTAATGTCTTCATTTTCTAGTTATTACTATATTACACTTCAATGTTCTGCAGTTCTTTTTGCTGCTTGAAAAACAACTGTATAATCAACATTGAATATTTTGTAAAATTTAACCGTAGTTTATAAGACTTCATAATTACCAGAAATATTTTTCTTTGTTTAAAATTTTGGATTCATGATTTTTAGATTAAAAATTAACGTCAGCTATATTCATTTAAAAATAATGTATTACATTAAAAAAAAAATAATACACTGTGAGTAAAGGGTAACGTCGCAAAATAATGGAAGATAAATCGAAAAAATCATACTTTAGGTAAAGTTTCTCATTATATGTATACAACTGGGCGAGCGTGGTTTTTAATTTTGTAATTGACTGATTTGGTTACTGATTTTTGGAACATTTTTAGAACATATTTGGAGGTGCAGTCATAGGAAAAAAAAAAAACGAAAAAGCCATCGTATTCGATGACTCTTGACACGAGAGACACGTGTGAGACTACACAGAGATACACAAAAACAATTTCACTCCACATAATTAAGTTACTTAATTGTTCTTAAGTGGTCATCTTCCCCTTGAAATGGACATCAACTATAAAATTTTCTATGAGAATCCAATGTTTTTAAATCTTGATTTTGATTTTTTGTGAATTATGAATTAAAAATGTGAAAAAAAAATATGGTTTTCAAACACATTATATTTTGACATTATATTTTGATGAAAAAACAATTTAAAACAGATTTTCTACATAAATGCAAATGATGAGCGCAAAATGCTCAGTATTTTATGTAATACTAGAGACCCTTCCCGACCTAGTTCGGGTTAAAAAAGCTATCCATCTTAAGTAAATATCATGACTTACTATTTAATATGAAAATTAATAGTACGCAATATATTTATTTTATTTTATTTTTGCTTTTATGAGGCTTGAAACAAAATTATTTATCTCATTTCCAGATCAAGGGAAACCAAAATATAATTCACACTAAACAATACAATATTCCCGTATGTAACGTTGCACTACGTATCGTAAAGTTGTACGTATGATGATGTTGATGGTATAAGAAATTTCCATGGGGATGCGCGCAAGGATTATGAGACAACTGATGAGACAGCTGCTTGTGCTGTAAGAACAATACTCAAAATCATATTATTCCGCAGTGATTTTAATTGGGGCTGAACTCCATTGAGTAGATTAGACAAATTAAAGTTGTGCAATAAATTATTGGGATATCGCCTTTAGTTTTAAAAGTTTGAAGAGAAGTTCTGATGAGTGCCCTATTGAAGGAATTCTCCCAATTGCCCGTTTTTTCCTGTTAAACATACGTAGTCTTTCTGGAGGAGATATTTAAAGTAGTTTAAATGTGGAATGGTCAGCTTTTGTACCTCTAAGTAAATTCCTGGCAGTTCCGTACAAAAAACATCTTAAAATCATGTTGATTAGTTTTTGGATAGTGTTGAAATTATTATTTTTTTCCAGTTCTACCGAGTATGCCGATTAACATTAATTTACGTTTCTGATTTTCATGCACCAATATAGTTTTCATAGAATTTTTTTCGTTCATTCTCTGTGGCGGTGGTAAACAAAAGCCTCCTATTGAATGTCCGCTTCATTCACAAATTTTGCCTTTAACTTTTATATCGATTGACATTGAACGACAATAATATATTTTTGCGCTCTCCTTGCAATATGTCGCCACAGAGATCCTTTTTCAATATTTGCCATAAAGCAATAGCAATTCTTATGTGACTAAATTCAGATTAGCTATTAGGATGAATATTGTATATTCTACTATAGGAGGTGAGTCTTTTTCAATCCACAGAAGCTTGTTTTCTTCAGGAAACTTGCTTTTTCCATATACCTCCTTTATCTCGGTCATTTCATTCTGATTGGATATTTGTCACCTATATTAGTTTATTATATCGTTTTCGAATGCTTAAATACGGTTATTATGAAGAATAGTTCTGCAAATACATTTTCCCCCCTCTTCTTTGTCAAATTCTTTCCTATCCAATGTTTTTTGTTCCTTGTTGTTTTAACTCTTAACTTTGAAAGTACGGTAATTGTGTGCAATTACTCCTTCAGTTGATGATTTTCTGAACTAAATAAACTTAATTAAATTCATTAGCAGAAGTTTATCATTTCAATTTTAGTATGAATCAAAAACCTTAAACAATAGCCCTAAATGCATGCAAAATTACAACTTTTAGAACACAGATCTTCTATTGATCTCAAAAACTAATTTTCCCGAATCAAATCTTAGCTATTTTTCCATTATATTAAATTTTTAAGCGTGAACATTTTTCGACTCTAAATGGTTTTTAATGTTCTAGGCTAATATAACCCTATTGCTACATACATCTTCTGCAGCCTAAAACGCACGTAAAGTTTTCTGCAGTTCCCATCCCTTTGCATTCAAGTCGAAGAGAACCGTCAATTATTCGATCACTGCGGATGCAAGGCAATGGGGGCTTGTTTTTACGTATATAAGAGCAAAACAATACGAAACAGAAACTGGTAGCGAAGACAAACTATTGATTTAAAGTAATAGTATGACTACATATATGCATAAATTATAGCCTATGTTACTCAGTAAGAATGCACCTTTCATGTTGCGATAAGAATTTTTTAAATCGTTGCAGTGGTTCTGGAGATAACCTCGAACATATAAACACACAAAATCCGCTCTCTCTCTTTATAATATTAGTATAGATTTTAACGTATCAATTTTCCTTCCGTTTGAGAGTCCGTCTAATTTTAAAACTAAAACAGAGGTAGTTGATTTTAGTCGAAAGAAAAAGGGAAATTGGTCAACAGAAGAATGTAATCACTTGTAATATTTCACTATTGCACAATAGTTATTTTTATCTCGCACGTTCCTGGCGTGGGAAGGGGGGGGGGCTGACCTGAACGGGGAGAATATGCGGTGCATGCAAATCAAAGGCCCAGTAACGCTTTTAGCTTAAATCGCATAAAAAATGGATTGGCATTATAAAAGAGGCCAATTAACTCCCAGCAATTTCTAATACAGATAAACTTAGGGCAGCTACTTCTGTTCCTTGAAAAAAATAAATAAGCGATCCAGATACAACACTAAAGAGCCCTCTACATTTCTTGCTTAGAAGGTTACAAGAAGTTACAGACCTTTGAGGCAGTGGCACAGACTTAGAGGTCGAAATCTCCTTCGAAGGCCTTGGTTTAGCATTGGTGCTTATCCTAATACAGTAGTTTATATCCATGTAAGGACCTTTAAATCATTTTCAGAACGTATACTCTGGCTACACTAGTGCGTGGAGAAAATTATATTTCCGACTAAGTTTTAAACAAAATTCTAAAACATAGAATCTTTTTTTTTCTTTTTTTTAAATCTGTATCCGTATTATGTTATTCCAGTATTTGGGTAAAATTAAAAACCTTTTACAAAACTTAAAAAGTGTTAACCAATTACTTAAGTTAAGCATTGTAGTGGGTTAATGTAGTAGCTTCAGTTATTTCCTCTAAAAAAAAAAAAAAAAAAAAAGAGAAAAAAAAACGGGAATTTTTAAACTTGATTGCATTGATCGGTGAACATTGAAAGTACGATTTTAAATGTGGTGACGGTCCCTTGATTGTTTTTTGCGTATAAAATACTATGCTCAATTCGTCGGAATGCAATTTAATTTTGGATCCAAGCCGTTTTTTGTCTCAGAATTTCATTGGTGTAGTTCAAAATAGAGGATCCAATTTGGAAGTTCAGGTTTTGTGTTCATTCTTCTTTGTAGATGGTCCCTTATCAAAATATAATTTA